>NW_022900930.1:24831488-24860209 GCF_012274545.1 Fukomys damarensis
AAAAAAAAAAAAAAAAACCTGCCATACACATTTCATCTTTTCCTTTATTTTTACAGAGTTTTGGAATGTGGTGTAAAATGTGTTATTAAATTCTTAAGAGGCAAACACTTATCAATTTATAATTATTGTGATGATTAATCTTGATTTTCATCTTGACTGTCTTGAGACAAGACCCAGGAAATCAGCAGAGCACACTACTGGGACGGTCCCAGTGGCCCTGGAGGTGTGACCTTGGGGTTTTGTCTGGTCCGGGCCCCTTCCTCTCCTCAGATTCTTCTCTTGCTCTCTTCTGAGCACCAGGAGGTGAGCAGCTTCCTGGCTGCTGTGGCCCTTGCCAGCACCTTCTGCCTTGGGTCTGCCGAAATATGGCCTGAAAGCTCTGAAACTGGGGCCAAAATGAATCTTTTCTCCTTTGTCTCTGTGACAATAAACAAACCACTACAATAATATTGAAGAAAACCTCTATATTTATTCAGAGAATTCACTTTTCTGTGTTCCATGGTTACGAGAGGTCATGAATCATGTGAATCCACATAGATTTAGGACCTCACATTATTTAGTGATTTCTGTCAATTTCACCTACACATACTTTTGAACAAAAACTGTGGATTAAAAGAAAAAATATGATAAAATTAACCTGAGTATTCCCCCCTCTCCATTTCTATCTGTCTTTGGGGGAAGAAAAAGCAAATAAAAACACAACCATGTCAACAAATTAGGAGAAGAATAAAAAAGGTATCAAGGGTCACAAATCAATCGCAATAATTGAAAGTTACCTGGCTAATCAATATACATTCATGATATTTGGATTCAAGAAATGAAGGAAAAGAAGGTACAAGTGCCCAGTTTTCACTAGGATAATCTCTTTAAATAGATAAAAATGAATACACTGGGAATTATCCGTCCTTCTGAGTTTATTTCATCATGCCTAACTATGAAGTTAGTATACTGCACTACGGATCTTCTCAGTGGTAGAGACCCTTGCGTGCGTGCGCGGTGGCTCTCCCTTCTCCTCTCTATCAGTCAGGCCTCAGTGGTCATGGAACACTGACAGTTTAGGCCTAGCTGCATGAGGCTGTGGGATTCATTTGGCTTTCTTTAAAAGTACTGCTCTGGTGGTGTCAATCAGGCTTTATCAGGAGAAAACGGAAGGAAGCCACTGATGCATAAATTTACCTAGCCTGACATCCTTGAGCTTTGCCTCCCATTTGCATTGCATGGGTAGTTTGCTTTTGTTGTACAATAAACATTTCATTTTAGCATATGTATGCACAGGAAACCAGTGAGAAAGAGGTGACTGAAATCAAAACTCCTCTTGTTTGGGGCCTGGAATGCAATCACCTGCCTTCACATGAAAACAAGAATATAGTTTTTGTCAGTGAGTCTGATGCATACACATATTCAACTGATTTCTCTCTGCAAAACCCCTTTAAAAGATCTTCAAATATTATGATGTTTCATGCAATATCAGGAGCTAACTCATTTAAAACTTTCTGTGCTCTAGCTTCACAAAGCCAGAGTGTTATTTTAAAGTCCTTGTCTAATAGAGTATATTAAAAAATGTTTTCAAAGGGTCAAAGTAAAGAAATGGCTTTAGTTTAGATACTTCTAGAAGCCAACTGCCTATGACTTCTTTATTTATGTCAAGGGTTTCTTCATTCTCCCAGTAATCAAGGTTGTGTCATAGCTGATATATCTTTCTCACACACATTTTGTATCTGCCATTTTCTTTTTCTTTCCTGGTCCATTGTGAAAGGTACAGTTCAAGCTTTAGTTCTGCTACTGAGCTAATCTTTCCAAAGCAGCATACACGTTCCTCCAAAATTCTATAACAAAATAGCATTTATTATTATAGCAGTTAAAGTTATCTACAACTTGGTTGAGCATCATGTCTCACAATTGTTATACAAATAACCTTAATCCAGATAATGTGATGTCCAATTTTCTTTCCTCCTTGCTGTCCTGTAACCTGCTTGTACTTTCTCACCTGAAATGTCCTCCCCCTTCCATCCACCTGTCCAAATTCTCTTCATTATTCAAATCTCAGCTGAAGCCTCAAATTCACTATGAAATCATATCCTGTGACTCCTGCCCTTGGCGCTCTCTCTCTCTCTCTCTCTCTCTCTCTCTCTCTCTCTCCCTCCCTCCCTCCATTGTAATCCTGGGTCTTATTATTTAATCAAGACTGCATCAGTTATGCATTACACTTTGCTATCAGGGGCAGCTATATAAGCTGCAAAACCCAAATTCAAAAGGAAAATAGGGAAAATCCTGGTTCAAATGTTGAAGATTGGCAGGATGGTGACAGCAAAGCATTAAACCTAGCACGGAGCCTCTCTTCCTGCAGACCCTTGTTGGACTGTACAAATGGCAGGTGTACCCACGAAGCCGGCCCTGCCTGCTCTATGATGCTATGAGCAGATATTTAAAATATACGATTTATAATAGATATTAGCTTCTCTATCTGGATCCTAAGTTTCCTTGGCGAAAGGATCAGGTATTTATTACATACATAGAGTAACAAGTACTGTGTGACAGCTGTGTAATAACTCATTTACTTTATGTTTGTATCATGCCTTGCTATTAAACATTAACACTGGTGTTCTGACAAATGAAACTTAGAAAAATTTCTTAGTGTTTAAAATTCTCCTCGGAAGGAAAATTTTTATCCTCAAGCAGTAAAAGTAGTGACTCAAAATAATAACAATTCTACAAGGTACACATACCAGTGCTTATGCTCTTTTAATTTTAAAGGTATGCCATACACATATAGTCTCTGTCTTGTGTTTTGATTGGCGTATTGTCAGGAGGTTCCCACGTAATGTGATGAACTTTTTTTTAATTTATTAATTTTATTGAGTTTATTGGTACATTTTAGGGATATAGTACAGTTACATTCATTGTTGGGATCATGTACCTCTACATGTGATGCACTTTTAAAAGAAAATATTGTATTTTTTTACCTTTGCTCATCACACCACAACCTATATATTTGACAGATGCTTCCACGATTGGATAGATAGAGAAAGCACAGAGGGAACAGAAGAACTGGTAGGTGGGAGAAAGCAGGAGGAGCAGTCTCAGGTGGTTGGCATCTTTTGAAGCTTCCAAAAGAGACCAGTGGTGCTCCATGTCCCCCGTTCCTTCTCCAACCTCAAGCTTTCTCAGTGGAAGATGGAAGCAAATGGGCTGCTTTGCAAAGACAGAAAATATTCTTATTGGACACTGTTCAACCCACGATACAATATGGTGTCACTCTTAAAGCTAATAAAAAGTAAATGGCAAGACTTTCCCCAAAAGAGATCAAGTGTTCATCTTCAGTCTTTAAAGCGGTTCACTTTCAAGGTGACAGTGCTAAGTATGGCCTATAAATCCATCCCTGGCGTGCCATTAGACAGTTAGAGTATATGTTAGATTTCTTTGCTCCAAGCAATACCCCACACTAACCCTTGTTAAAAGTATTACTGTAGATTTTTCAGTTCCTTTTACAAAAATGTCACTTTGAAGTTATTTTCCTGCAAAATTCAAACTACATTAATCTTACTTCCACAGGTATTTGAAGTTTGGGTTTCCCCAAGTTGAAATCATTTTTCACGACACTAAAATAAGAATCAAGCTCTATAACTTAAATGTCTTAGTAGCAGTAGGAAATAGACTAAAAATAGCTTTAAACATGACTTTTAAGTGGAAAAATGGCAATTGATGAAGGGAAATCAAGGAACAATAACTTCCATAGCCGAAATGATACAGGAATATCTAAATAGAATTCATGTAATTCATGAGAAAGTTTAATTGTCTCACACTTTTTTTAGATGTTGCTGAATTATCAGCTGATTTTATTTCACAAATGCTTTGTAAAAGTTCCTTTTAGTATAATGACTTACAAAATGTTTCATTGTAGAAAAATTTGCATAAAACTCATTTTAGATTTCCTTTGGTAATCAGACACAAGGGCCCATCACAGTATTGTCTGGATGGCAGAGGAACGAACTACTTCTTGTGATTTGAAAGGTTGAAGTTGAGATGATTTTTTTTCTCTATTTTGCTTCCAAGATGACCACATGGTTATCAAGCTTTGTAATGATATATTTTTTTACACCTTCATGTACTCTAAAAGCTACTTTTTTCTTGAAAAGGCATTTTTGTAATTATTTATCAAAAATGAGATACAGTAGCATTTGTATTATGAATACCATGAGAAATTGTAGGTAATCATGGGCATTCAAAATGCAAGCTGCTCTTCTCAGGACATCAGACAATGAAATGTTAGATAAAGAGAGAATTCTGAAAATACAAGTGAATGGCTTGTATTTTTACAATGAAAATAGAAACAAAATAGTCATTTTCATATGTATGGGGGAAACTACCTAGAAAGTCTATGCAGCAAGCCAAAGACAGCTCAGTAGAATTCAGCATGTAATAATGCTGCTCATATGCTTATCTGAGTGACAATAGACACAAAATTAAAATAATTGAAATATAATTAAACCTAAGCATGAAATTGAAATAAAATATGAAATAAATTTGAAATTTAAAGGAACATAAGATAAAACACTGAAAAATGTAAATTATTACAAGAGCCATTAAACAGTAGTAGTCATTAATATAATAAAAAATTCTGAATTAATGAATATTTAGCAATGAGGCAAGGGAAAATGGAGCATTAAGATGTTTGTGTTTCTAAACATAAAATTACTCTCCTTGGAGACGGAATGACGAATTTTAATTTGGAATTCTTTAATATATACATTTAACAGAGTCCAACCTGGTAATTGTTCATTTATTCTTTGTCACAAGTTCTTTATCCCTGGATATATGGATAAATATGTACATCTTTAAAAGATTTACATCAAAGGACTATCATCCAGCTGGACACCTGACAAATGGTTGAATGGTAGGAGGAAGTCCGGGTTGAGGCACTCCTTCCTAGTACCTAGGCTGCAGCTATAATTTCCCTGCCTACAGAGACCAAATGTCACATTGCTTCACTTTGCCCTTTTACCATTATCCTAATTAATAGTCTGTTTTTTTTTCACTTCTATTAAATTTTTATTTATTAGTACATGTTAGTAGTATGTAATGATCACATTCCTTGAAGAAAGTTGAAACATCTACAAACACAACTTTTAAAAATTCTTTTCTCCTCTTTTTCCTACCTACTTCCTCTTGCTCCTTGTCCCGGCCAAAGCATATGTGTATGGAGTATACTATTTTTTTCAGCAATAAGTAGTTATTCTAACCCAAAGTGACGATCAGTCTTGGAGCATCATCTGAAAGTTAAGGACCCATCAGGAATTCTGACATGAGCTGGAATGTTGGTGGTAGAGTAATAAGAGCTATCAAAATATACAGTGTCAAGGTATAAAATTAGATGCTATATGGGTGTGGTAGTGAAGGTCTGTAACCCCAGCCCTCTGGAGCCCTGAAGCAGGAGGATCACTGTGAGACCCAGGCCAGTCTGAACTACACAGAAAGACTGTCTCAAAAACAAAACTAAATGTTTTTCCTCACAACATAACTATAAGGTTTGAATACTATTTCCACTATATTTGGTAAATTTACAAAATAATCATAGACTTTAAATACATTACTAATAATATGTTCATTTAAAAATACAGCTTCCCAAATAAGTTGGAATTATTTCAATTCACCTTCAAAGTTTGAAAATATTACCTATTTCACAGGCCATGTAATATGTTACAAGTTTTGCTTGTAAGTTCATTTCTGGAATGTAGCTTAGAGATAAATGTCATGGTCTCTTTCCTGTCTCTGTATATGTATTCATTTCTCACTTTTTTTCTGCTATATTTTCGGCCAGTAAACAAAAAAGAAGCTTCCATTTTCTGAGCCTTCCATTATTAATCAATATTCCCACATGAGATGGTGAATTTTACAAACCCAGAGACTTCCATATTGGTCAGAGTCAGAGTTCATTCAATCTTGCTAAAGATTTATCTCTGTATTATGTGAAGTCCCACTTTTGACCTGAAATTACCAATCTTTTTTTTTCTCTTGAGACTGTTCGTTTCCTATACATGTGGTTAAAAAGAAAATGATACAGAGAGGGCGAAGAAACAGAAATATGGCAGTAATTTAGAAAACTGAGAAAATACAAGAAACACTTTTGTGAGAAGAGATAGGGAACAAAAAGAGCAGATTCCAAAAGGACAGAATTAAGAAATGATGAAACGAATGGCTAAGAATGGTCAAATGGGAGGGTCTTCCTATAATCAATCGATGACATATTTGTACTTACATTTATTCTCAAATAGTTCCTGTTTTTCCTTTATATAATCATTTTTCTTGTGCATTCAAAAAGAAAAAAAAAGAGAAAAAAATGGGTCCTTTCATTAAGAACTTCATATAGAGAAAAACTCAACAGGACTGACATATTTGCATTAATTCTCGGGGAACTTTTCAGTGTTTTAGCTCTGCTATATTCTGGATATGTCCCCAAAATTCATCCATTGAAACTTAATCACCTATGTATTAATAATACAACGCAGTGCCTGTAGGAGGTGATTAAGTTGTAAGGCTGCCTTCAGAGTCTTTTGACTTCAGGGGTCATTTCCTCCCTAGAACACAGCATTCAAGGAGTCATTTTGAAAGCAGAGATCAAGCTTCCATCAAACACTGAAACACCTTGATCTTAAATTTCTAGCCTCCAGGATTAGCAAGAAATACATTTCTATTATGTATACATTATCCAGTCTTAGGAATTTTGTTGTAGCAGTACAAGTAGATTAAGACACACTGTCATGATTTTATTTTACAAGCTTGGCATCATATAATTGTTTAGTCTCACAGTGTTTATCCTGGAAACATGCAGTCTTTGAAATCTCAGGGTATAGAACACGATACCTTTCTCAACACCTGAAATATGGGGTTCCTTCTTAGAAATTTACAATGATATCTTTTGTGGGGAGATATGGTTAAAAGAAAATGTAACATGATGTAAGTCTCAAACTTCTTATGTTATTTAACTTTCATCCTCTCTAGGGCTCTCACGCATTGTATTTGGAAGCCTTATTTTTTTTCTCCCTTCCAGACATTACCTGTTTGTACTGTGAACAAATCTATAATTCTATCCAAGGCAAACCTCCTCATGTTTTCCCTATAATTCTAAGGTTGTCCATATCACCTCTTCTATTGTATTTCTTTCTGCTTTCTTGGGATGGACTTTTGTTGGTTTCTCTTTAGCTTTGCTAAGGACATTTTTGTAACCCTTTTCTTCTACTATCAACTTTTAAAATGTACACATTTATTCTCATTTTACAAGTCTACCTGCCACCCATTGCTCAGCTATTTTGGTGAGAAGCACCATTAAGGTCATGATACTTAGGAGAGATGGAAGGGTTTCAAAAGTTACAGAGGAGTAAGTACGTGATATTTTCAGCTTCTGCTAAGATTTCAGACAGCCAAGTTTAATTATACCACTAGCTTCCAGAATTGTAGTTCTGGCCTTCAGATTCACCTTATCTGAAATGACTACTTGAACAATATACTTGCATGATGATTTATAATACAAATGGAAAATATAACCTTTATAAATTAGTCTTCCATAGGGTCCATTTACAAAGAAACACAATAGTCCAAATGTGGTCAGAACTCTTTGTCTTGCTCAAAATATGTAGTGAACATGGATAAAGACACGGCAATATTTTGAAAGATGTCATTTCCCTTCAATTGCATTTGCCTTTGCAATGTTGTTGAGTACCTCATTACGTCCACTTCCCAATTGTTTCAAAACTTCCTTATTACTCATCTTTCCCACATCTCCTCTAGATTCTGTAAGCTAGAAGCTTCCCAAAATGTGACAAGTACTTCCTTAAAACAAGAAAGTAAAAGAAACCGAACAGATTAAGGTAGAATCCTCTTAAGCAAATGGGAAAACAGTCAAACTTGGTAAATGTCTTCAGTGATGTTTTAGTCCAGTATACAAATCGTTGTTAATTGTACGTGTGGTCAATAATGCAGAAACAAATTAAGACTAGCTAAGTCAAGTTATATAATGGCTGTGTTTCATCCCACTATATCGAATTTTCCATTTTACTATATAAAATAAAACGTTTCTCCCCAAAATACTGATTTTCAAACTTAGGTAATTGCAAGTTAATTTTTCCCTGACATTAGTAGCTATGAATATTAAGCAGATATGCTTTATAATGCTGGGGTTCTTTATTTATTAGAGTATTTGATTTTATTCTGTTGATGTAGAGATTTTAGCAGGTACTCAAACATGGCACCTCATCCAAAATAATGTCTTAGGAATGTTTGGATCACTCCTTAAAGATATTAGTATGTTAAAATATAAATCATTAAATATAAACATATCAAATTAATACAGTTTAAAGTAAGATCTGTCTTCACCCCCCCCAAAAATGCACAGATTTCAGTATTGGAGTCACCATTAGACATTGTTATTAAAAGAAAAATATGATGTGTTTTCAATACAATCACTTAGGAGTTTCCTGCCATATCTGACAAGAAGAAATCCCTTTTTTCTACATGCATACAAGAAATCAAAAGATAGTTTCATATGAATATCAACTGAACTTAGAACTTTGGTATGAGATTTTAAAGTTATTTGCGTATTATTTACAACACTTAACTGTTTTAGTTCTGTCATCTGCTACTCATAGGAATGATCTACTTGCCATTCTGTAGTTTAAAAAAAAAATTCAACAAGTGAACAAATCACATAAACTGGGATCTGAGTGTACCAATAAAATATACACAGATACTATTTTCTTCGAGGGGAGAGGAACAGGGATAATTTGAGCTAAGCAAAAGTGAATTGTTCTATGTATCACTTTTTGAGACTACTCTTTTGGAAGGCAGATCCACAGTGATCCAGGAAATTCTGAAGTAAGGTCAACATAGCAAGCTATTCTTAAACATCAGAGGTAGTGATATGCTTTTAATATACCATTTTAGATTCCTTATACTTCCATTATATACCTGAATATTTTATTTTCTTTTTCTTTTTTTGGTGGGGGGTTGAGACAGGGTCTCACTATGTGGTTGAGACTGATCTGGAACTCACTATGTAGCCCAGGCTGGTCTCGAACACACAGTGATCCTCCTGCCTCAGCCTCCTGAGTGCTGGGATTACAAACATGTGCCACCATGCCTGGCCTGAATATTTTCTTATTTATCCCATTGTTCTGGAAATTTAGATAGAGATTACTTAAAAATGCAAAAATCGTAATAGATCTCAGCAGTTATTTCACTGAAAAACAAAAAATATGAAATAAAGGAATAAATCATAATTTGAATTTAAATTCATTTTAGGTAGAATTACTCAGTTTGAAATTATGATTCCTTATGCTTATGTCCATATTAGAGAGGCATTCAAGTAACTAAGTCCCTCCTTCCAAAATGGTTTGAGAGAAAGGTACCAAGTATCAGTAAGAAGACCCAGATTGCTTCACTGGGGTGCTGTGAGCCGTGGAGTGATGTAGTTATGGAGGCACTGGTAGGCAAAAGAAAGTTCCTGTTACAGGGCAAAATTGTACAGGCTTTTATGTTGAAAGCATGCATATATGTCCATTCCCAAACCTAACAACAAATGCTCGCATTATACTCTTGGGTGTTTGGGACTGTGTAGTTTTGAACTACCCTTCACTCTTCTTTTTTTTTCCCCCCATGGTTTATAATGATCATGAACCATCTATAGGGTTTTAACTTTTGAGATAAGCTTATGTTTGTAAGTTGCCTCATGGCTTGCTTCTTGCTCTGTGGAAGTTCTATTAATATTAATGAATGAATGGAGTATTTGGTGATTCCTTTCTACGGGTATTTTGTTAGTGAAGTGGTTATTTGACATGGTGATTTTCTCTCACACTTTGGAGATTTAAATACAGTCTGCACCCTGGTTTATGTTTTTAAAGTGAAATGTAGTTACGTATGCCCAGATAAAATGATGGACTGATTTTTTCCAAGTTTCTTTGCATACATTATGTAAATATTGCTGTTGGAAGCAATGTACCATCTTTAAGTCCCCATATTTTAAAAAGTTCAAGAAAATTTTTTACTATATGATGGCTGCTTCTCTTATACTACCTCACTGATGATATTTGCAAAGCAGGGTCACTTTTAATGTCATAGAATATGGAGGACAAAAATTAGAAGAAACTTTTTATTTTCACTGATTCTGCCATGCTGATAGCCAACACTGATGATACAAGAGGGAAATGTTGTCATGGTCCCGTATTCCCAGTTCTGCCTTAGGCACAGTGAAAAAGAAGGAAATATTTTTCCTACTATATGTATAAAATACAATACAAAATATTAAAATATGTATATCCTTTAAGAGATCAACATGATTGTTAAACATTTGCTTTGAAAACAGCTTTCTGAAACACACTTAAAATATCAAGATTCAAAACAAGCCTTAGAAACTGAATATACTTCTGTAAAATTAATTAATCACTTCGAGGATTTAGCAGGAGGAAATGGCCATAAACATCTTACATTCTCAGCTGGTGGTAGAAGGTAAACTGAAATGACAATTTTGTTTAAAAATGGAAAGGGAGGGGATGAAACTGTGATTTGGGATAAAGATATATATATGTTTGGGACAAGCAGAAGGAACATTTTATACCTACATGTGGCCTACAAAGAAGTAAAAGGAGGAAAAGGTGAAAGATTAATGAGGAGGAATTTTTTTTTTTGCATTTTCTATCATCTATGTGAATTATTACCTAGATGCCTGATATGTCCTAAAAGAAAAACTGTGATGAATAAATAAACAGCTCTCCAAATCTTCAATAGGGTGCTTTACCTTGCAGGGAATATTATCATTGGCTTTTGATACAATTTCTGCTGCAGGGAAAGACTTTCAAAGCTCAGAATGCTGAAGCATTGCCAGGCGCTCAAAGACCCCCTGCCAAGCGCGTCAAACTAAGAAATCTCTCTGAACTTGTAGAATTAAAAGTCATCTCCCTCTCTCTGCAGCCCCTGCATGAGCTGGGAAGCTCTGTCCTCATTTTTTCGGCCCCTCCACGATAAACAAATGGAGCCTAGAGCATCTTTACTCTTTAGAGCCATCCAATTAAAATTCTTTTAATAAATGTAATTGAAGGCAATGAATTTCAAAAGGAACTTCTCCTTAACAATGAGACTAAACAGTTGGAGTGGGCCACATTCAATTGTGTTTCAGAGGAAAAGCAAAACAGCTTGTTAAGAACCAGAGAAGTGTCTCTTTTTATTTTTATTATTTTGATTGTGCATCAAGAGGTTGTTCTCAACTTAAACATCTCAGCAGGATTTAGGGATGCTGGAATGTCATAAGACTTAATTACTCAGACTGCAAAGAGGAGTACACTATTAAAATATGAACAAAGCCATATGAGACCCCCAGTTACTGCAAATCATTATTTATCTATCCTCCTCACAAATTAAAGAAGTTTAATTTGTGTTTGCATTTTCAAGCACCACATTGCAAATTCTCTTTCCCCCCTATTGTTGTGTGTTCATAGCACCAAGGCCATTGTAGCAATTTGATAATCTCTAAGTATTAATCGATGGAGCTGTAATCAAATACATCAACAAACAGTTTGAAGTCCTTTGCTAATTAGCCAAAAAATAAAAAAATAAAAAAATAAACCCTAGAGAAGCGATTTAAATGCTCTTAAAAAAATAGAATAGGGATGAAGTATCAGTTGCAAGTGTCAGAGATGAAAAAGTATCATTTTTAAAAAGGCTGGCAATGTTACATTAATTCTTTGTGGAGGAATTTCTAATGTCCATGTGTTCTTTGGTCAACACTCTCTTCATAAGAAAGGATTTATACTAGTGTTTTTAATTGTTCTCTAGTGTTTGAAATACAATATTTGAATGAAGTTATTAAAAGGGGAGAAAATGTTAAACATTTTTTCTTACTCATTGAATCAGGGTTGAAAGATGTATGTGTGTATGTGTATTTTTGTTTAAAGCATGCTTTGTTTACACTACTGATCCTCCTTCTCAAATATGAATTGTTGGCCAACGTAAGGTTTCAGTCAACGTTTTAAGCCTGAATATTTTGTAGTATATTGCTAGAGAGAAAAAAAAAAGCACATTGAGTTGAGGATGTGAAGATTAATTTTATGTTAATCTGAACGCAATATGATATTTAAAGTAGAAAATATTCAGAAAGAATTGGGATGGACATGAATATGTTATTTAAAAAGGCAAACAAACAAACCAGAATGTTGAATAATCAATATGAAGTCCTTAAAGCTACAGCCATGTTTTGAAGAAGGGGCATTAATAACATAAAATACTGAGAAGAAACTTCCGAGAATGAGACTAAGAAAATTTTGTTGATTAGCAGCTTATTGCTTACAGAGGAAATATGTGATTGCAGTTAAGGAAAATGTCTTCAAAAATGCAGACAATGAGAAATTCACATTCATTTGGGGATATTATTTAGTAGAGGAAAGAATGGCTTAGTTTATGGAGAAGACAATAGAATTAAATGGAATATTTTGGGGGTTGTACTGGGGACAGAACTTGGGCCTTGTGCTTACAAGGCAGGCAGCAGAACCACTGAGCTAAATCCTCAGCCCTGGAATATTTCAAAAAAATTAATTGATTAATTAATTAATTTAAATTTTGTGGTGCTAGGGATGGCACCTGGGGCCTCATACATGCTAAGCAAACACTCTATCCCTGGGCTACATTCATCACTTCCGTATTAAATTTTAAAAAATGTATTTAAATAGGAAGAAGACAGATTCGAGGACCCTCAAGGATGGATTCAGGAAGAGAAAACTAACTTTGTAAAGAAAAGGCATCTCTTGGCTGACATATTATTGTACTATGAAAATAGTACTTTAAGCCAAGAAGAAAACATTGACATCAGTACCTCAAGTAGTGTCTGAAGGAAATCATTACAGAAGTATGTGTAATAAATAAAATCAATTTATTTATACCAAAAATCTTTGTTATTTTAAATAAGCTTTATGTAAAAATAACTGGTGAAGTGAGCCAGAGTAAAACTTAGAGGTATGCAAGGAAATTTCTAAATCTGAAAAAATATAAATATTGCCACATCATTCATGTTCATTTATCAGCATTAACTGGAGTATTTCATTAACAGGACATAAATTACTATTACAATTTATTTGCATTTTCTTCATGTTGTTCCTGTCTCTCATTTTATTTCAGCTTTGTTTTTATGATATGGAGCTAGACACTGAAGTTATTCTGTTTCCCCTTTGTTTAAAGAATTCTAGTAGGTTAAAAACCACAACAAACTTAGTTTGCTGCTTGAAAAAAAACATATAAGAAATATAATGTCTAGATATCTATTTGAAGTAAGACTCTAATCTATTCAGAAGTTCTTGCTGGTATATCAGACATCTTAACCCATTTCAGAAGACTTCCCCAGCAGCTCTTCTTGAGATGTGTTTATTCTTCAATCAGAACAAAGAAGGATCTCATTTTCTGATATTACAGTAAAATGTAAGTGTAGCCCTCTAGGTTAAATTATGTGAAAATCCTTTCTTTGAAAAAGGATTGGGAAAAAGCAAGTAGAATTGAAATTGACTTGCATCCCTGAGCTACAGCTATAATACCCAGTGGATCATAAACAATTATCTCATTTGATTGTATTTACTCCCCTCCCTAATCTGGTGTTATTTTTAATGTCTGTGTTTGGAACAAGTCTGATGAAATAGATATCTATTACATCAGCCTTTGCCATGTAACAAAAATGAAGAACTAGCTACAATAATGATGACTACAACATAATCTATAGTCTATTTTGCATTAAAATTCTCTAATTCTGGGCCAGGGATTTAGCTCAGTGGTTCTGCCACCTGCCGTGTAAGTGGAAGGACCCGAGTTTGATCCCCATTACCCCCTGCAAAAAAAATTCTCTAATTCTGTGCTTTAAATCATATTGGCAATATGTGGGACTGCTTTTGACCTAAATGTATTTGTCAATATCTATATTGAAGGTGGGGTTGGAAATTGTTTAAAGACAAAAGTGCTTCCATTTAATACAGCTATAAGAAACGAGTTTTCACAAGTTTGAATCCTAGAAATTATCATTATCCGCTTTTTATTTCAACAAAAATGTGTAACTATGATATACTAAGTGCATTACTTAACCCCTGGAAGATGCAAAGATGATTTTATTTCTTTTCCAGTACTTAAACCACTTAATTTTACTCAAGCCTAATTTTTCAGTGTCTTATTTCAGTTTTACATCTTGAGTTGTGTGGTGAACATTTATCGTTAATATTGGGAGCTTGAGCTTTGAATCACTTTCCATGTTTGAGAAAATTACTACTTGATAAGTTTTGGTGGAAAACATTTTCCCTAAGAGCTAAAACTGTTATATGACCTTGGCCAACAGGGATATGCACCACTCAGGTATCCATTCAAGAGAGATCCTGCAGCAAGGAGAGGAGTATAGACAGCCAGCCTCCGTTACAGACCTGGGCTTTATTCATTTAGAGCCCTTGCCTGTCCACGTTGGGATCTGACAAGCTGGTGGATGCTTCCAAGGGGCATGGTTTCTCTGGGGCTCTCTACTAGCCTGGCTGGGGCTGTCTCAGAGCTGCTCTGGTTGCCATGTTCCTCTGACGCAATATTCCTTTCTCATTTCTTTTTTTCTTTCAAAGGTGTCAGACTTACACAAAATCTCCTTACTCACTCCTGCTATTCTCTCTACAATTATGTCTTGATACTGGACACATTTTGACACAAAATATCATTTGTTTGAGACTCGACATCCAAGGTAGAAATTGTCAGTGTTGATCGCCTTGTAATCACCTATAATAATTTGTTTAGTAATGGTACTCTTCATGCCTCCTAGTATCGATTAATTATGAATACCAAGGCACCCCTACACTTATCTTTCACAGCTGCCTTCCTCTGTACATTTGAGGTACCTATGATTCATTTGCTCATAGGTTGCCTGGAAGACAAATTGATGCAGTGCTAGTCCTCAAACTCATAGGTGTAACATAGAATTATTTCCTCACAGAGAGTCAATGCATTTCCTTGCGGAGGTACACAAAGAGAAGTAGGATCCAGCATCGTGCCTCTTTTGACAAGATCTTATGAAGATCCAAAGTCAATAAATCTGTTTCAAATGCAAATAGTTGGTTGATAACCAGGCAAAACACAAAGAGCCAAAATAAAACGCCATTGCTAGCTCTGGAAAGTGTTCTTGACTGAAATACCCAGTCCTTTTATAGAAATTCAATGGTCAGAATTGTTAAAAACGAAACAAAACAAACAAACAACTAAATCCAGGGATAACAAGTTATAATTTGTAGAACATTTGTTTGTTCTTTGTGAAACACATAATTGAACCATTCTACCATGGTAGTAACTTACCCTGAATCTGCTGGATTACTTGTGAGGAGAGAAATAAAACCCATATTTGTTTATAATAAATGTTCCCAAAAGTGGCAAGATATGAACTTCCCAAGAGGCATTCCAAAACTCTACTCCACAGACATTTTACTCCCTATGAAAATATGGGGATAAGAGTCCCAGGTTCCCTCTCCTGCTCTGCAGTAACACCCTCTTGGGCAAGACTAGAAAAGGCCTTTAGGATATAGTGGGTGTTGCCCTCTGACCAATTTTCTGATCATAGGATGATAAATTTGGTCCTGTGCTACCTTTTGGCTAAATATTCTGGGTATTAAGGTCTCAGCATGACTCTACTAATAGGTTCATCATAAGTGGGACCAAGCACACACTACATGTTAAGGACCTATGATTTTCCAATCTGGTATATGCTAATAGTTATATGTTTAATCAGAGAAAATACAGTTATATGTAATCAGTCAGAAGTACTTGCTAACCCTCCCATTTCCATAGCGTCATTTAAATTCTGGTGTCTACAGTTGTTCATATACTTCGTTTTTTGTCTTACTGGTTTTAGGTTATAGATTCCATAACTGACACGTTAAAATTTCCTTTTGCAACCAGCCTACCTTGAAATTTAGTTGAGAGATTTCTCTGTCATTTTCGACATCTTGAGAACCTACTTGCAGGCCAACCAAAATAACAGACAATAAAATAGATAATGTAGACTCTTGGGACTAATAATACATGTTTGTTTGTTTTTTTTAATTTCAAACTACATCCTAGTAAAGTAGAAAATGAAGGTGCCCTTGGTATAGAAAGTAAATGGTGCCTCTGAGTATCATAGTGCTCTTCAATGTAGGTATAGGGCTGGCTTTCCTTCTTTTATTTGGATCTGAAAGCCATAAACTCAGAAATCATCTTGGGGATCTTTTAGGACCCATAACCTTCATGTATGTACTATGCACAGCCTTTATTAGGAGTATGGACATATTTTACATTTAATTTCCATTTTGACACAAAACAAGAACTACCACAGCAACAAAAAATAACCCAGCAATGTAGCTCGTGTGGGCAGGTTTGTGTTAGAGGACAGGAGAGCCACTGGCTGTGTGCAACCTGTAGCACAAGGCCAGGTTTCTGAGTAGAAGGGTAGACGTGTTGCAACTGCAAAAAATACCATTAGCACATCAACTCTACTTTTTGAAGTCAGGTGGAGGAGTGCAAAACACTAACCCCAAATACACCATTTCAACATATTGACTATTTTCAGTAAAAGGCACTTAAAAAAACAGCAGGTACAAGAAAGTCATCCTGAGCTTCCTTCTCTTTCTTAAAAGCAGGAGATGGAATTCCCCACAAAACAGATATACTCCTTATAAATAAAATATCATTCTTATTAAGGATGAAAAAAACCAAGGGAAATTATACAAACTACATTTACACTAATCCATGTTTTTCTAGTCATTATGCCACCTAATTAACTGTTATAGCCTAAGCCTATTTGCCTTATCACATTTTCATAATTCAGTACTCTGTCCTTGTAAATATGTAAGTATGTAACTCTACCTATATTTTTAGGTTTTCATTATGAAGGCTTATAAAGCTCTCTGTCATGTTAAATTTGTATTGAAAATTTATATGCATATTTTCCTGTTGACCTGTCTTATGTGAACTTAATTTTATGTCCTACCTTTTCAACTCTAACAAGATAAAGTATTGCCTCCCCTAACAAGCAGGGTCTACTGGAATACCATCAGAACCATGAAATCCATTTCATATAATGTGGCAAGGATTAAATGACTTATATACATAATAAACTTAGAAAAATGGACTCCGCAATCCAAAACCAAAAGAATAATTGATTCTCTTCACTCAGTATTCATTAAATATGAGTAGCAAAGTTGATAGAGATTTTGCCAAATTAACAGAAGGAATCTTCATAGATACACCAAGGGATGACAACTGTTCTGAGCGAAGAGATTATTCAGGGGTTAAGATGTCAATTCAGAGAAAAAAATACTTATGGTTTGAAATCCAGGACAGTGGGCCTTCAGAGGAGGAAGAAGAGGGAAATCAGAATGTATGAGTGTTCTTTTTGCCTTCCATATGGTTGAAGGACAAGAGGAATAAGTTATAAGTGGGTTGTTTTGGAGTCAATTGATTGAAAACATATTCCCTAATGCCACAAAATGGTTAAGTCTATCCACAATATAAGGGAGGGCATTTTTGACTAGCAGCGATTTGTATACTCAAAGATTCTGAATTACAGAAAAAGATAATGTGGTTTGAATAAAGAAACTATCCAGGAGCTAGTATTCAGGGAGAGTACCATCTTCTAGGGACCAAAGTCTAGAAAGGACTTATAGTTTGCTGGGACACCGGCTAAGCAGATAGCATTCAAATCACAGTCTGCGTTATGTATCAAACTTCTATCTCTCCATGGTTTTCTAAGGCAATTAGAACTTTTGTTGTTTCATAAGTAGCCTCTCCTAATAAGCTTTGATTCAAAGAAATAGTTAATTCTTTATCTGGAACTGACCCAACTATCTGATTCAATGTGTTCATTATATATAGAATAGAGTTTAGATAGTATATCATGTTTGATTTTAATTTCAAAATGCTAGTGGTTACAGAACCAAGGCAGGAAAAATTATAAAGGTGCATGTATTAGGAGACATACTGTAGCAATAATATATATGGATTCAGATACATATAGGTTTGAATCTCATCACTTACTCCTTGAGTGAATTCAGATAAGTTTTCCATACGTCTATAGAGTATCTTTATATGTGATACAGAGATAATGACATTGACTTCATGGCTCATTGAAAGATTAATTCAAATAAATTGTGTAAATTACTTATCATAGTGCAGTATAGTGACATTTCTTTGTAATCTATGTTTTATTTCTTTTTATTTATTTGTTTAGTTTTGGTACTGGGGATTGAACTCAGGTCCTTGCGCTTGCAAGGCAGGCCACCGAACCGCTGAGCTAAATCCTCGTCCCCTTTAATCTATGTATTATGATGATGTTCCCAATCCAATGAATATATCTTCAAATTAAAGACTGTTCACTTTGAAATCTTGTTGGTCTTAGTTGAGTATGGTAACCCACACGTACAGTCAGCACTAGGAGGCTGAGGCAGGAGGATTGTACTCTCAAGGCCAGCCTGGAATACATGGGGAGACTCAGTATCCAAACAAAGAAACACCTAAACTATTATCTTTCTGTATCATGTATAAATTTTTCAGGTGTAGTGGAAATCATAAAGACTGCTGCTAAGTTATTTGTACTAGACCAGGTATAGGCAAAAGATGGCCCAAGAATCAAATAGCATCTGCAATCCTTTTTTTTTTTTTAATTGAGTTTATTGGTACTTTTTAAGTATATAGTACAGTTACACACATCTCTGGAATCTTGTACCTTTACATGATAGATCTTGGTTCTCATTTTTTCCCCATACCCCTGTCCTCCCTTTACCCCTCCTTCCTCTCCTATTTACAGACTTTGTTTCCATTTTTTCCTTTTCTCATATTTTTTTTCTTTTCCCTTATTTCCTTTCCCCTACCCTTCCTATTTCCCCTATGCCTTTAGCTCTTTTTTTCTTATTTCACATTATCAGTTATACAATTTGGATCTTATTTACACTTTTAGTTTTTCACACCAGTGGAACTATTTGGTATTTACACATGAGTGTCCTATTTATTTCACTTACGTGTATGGCTTCCTTATGCATCCATTTTCCTATGAATGACTCTAGTTTCTCATTCTTTGTGGCTTTGCAGTACTGCATTTTATGGAAAAACCACATCTTCTGTCTAAAATCTATGTTGCAAGTAAAGTTTCTTTTTTTTTTAACATCATCATCACACCCATTTGTTAAGTATTGTTTTGAGTTGCTTTTTTACTGCAACGTCAGAGGTAAGCGATTTTGATAGATACTATGGTTTACAAAGCCCAAACTATTTGCTATCTTGTTATAGGAAAAGATTGCTGACCTCTCTTAAGACTGTCAGTCTTAAATCTAAAAGAAAAGCCACTGGCTTCTAAATGATAAAATTTAAACAGAAAATAAAAATTATATGATGTGAACCCACAAAGTCAACGCAAGTAATGTTGAAACAGTAATCTGTAGAAGAAAATGGTAAGAATTCTATGAAAACATACTGAGATAAATACAATGACCTTCAAATAAATGTCAGGCTCAACCATTGTACTTTGGGGTTTGCAATTTGTAACTATCCAACTCATTAAGGTAATTCATACTTCACTAGAAAATAATAAAATTAGAAAATCATTATTTATAATAATTCAGAGGCAAAGAAATTCTGCATTACAAGACTACGCTCTGTGCTGTTGGTGATTTATTTTTCAAAACTACTTTACAAACAGTAGATACAGCAGCATCAACACTGGCTTCAGGAGCACACCCAGGAACAAGTACATGCTCAAAGTCACTAATGAGTAGCAGCAGTCACCCTGGTGGTGAGCGTGGTGTCACCAGCAGTGTCAGGGGAAGGCGGGCTCATGGGTTCTGACTCACAGCCTCTTTATTTTGTAGCCTGGGGATGGGCATAGCTGTTTACTGTAATCTCTTATCTCTGGTTACTACCACCATGCTTCCTGTCCCCTGTAAGTATTTCCAACACTTTTTCAAAGACTTCCTGTAGTAAATTCCACTCCATGTGAACTACAATGGAATATATTCTGTTTTTCTGATGGCCCACCATTGACATAGTATTTTGTTTCAGAATTTGGGTCCACTTAGTTTGCTTCTGTATAGTGTTACTGTGACAAACAATGGTGCGAAACATACAGTGATTTTTATTAAGGCATTTTTATATCCACAAATGGTGGTGCTGGCAGAGGCATCATGCCCAAGAAAGGTCCTGGATGAAACCAAAAAGAAGGAATCCAGTGTAAAGAACGTGTCACCACGTGACTGACTGGTGTCCGAAAATATTACCATAGTTTGGAATTTAGGGTGTATTTCTGCTAATGGCAGTTTAAGAACTAATCAGCAGTTTCCTGGTTCACCTTGGTGATGGAAATTTATCCTCTAATCACTTCTGTGTTTAAATTCTGCTTCACTGCTGGATGGAATAGTGTAGCCCAAAATTTGTGTTGATGTGTAACTTGTGCTAATGACCATATTGGGAGGTAAGGTTTTATAAATCTAATTACTTAAACATGAGGTCTTACTGAAGTAGGGTAGGTGGGGTTTCTGTGTGTGTGTGTGTGTGTGTGTGTGTGTGTGTGCTTGTTGTTTTGTTTTTCCTTTTTGTTTCTTGTGGTACTGGGATTGAACTTTGCATTGAGATACATATCCAGCTCTTTTCATTTTTTAAAAAAAATATTTGATATAGGGTTTTAGTAAAATTCCCATGTAGGGCTCAAACTTGTGATCTCCCTCCTGCCTCAACCTCCCAGAGTGCTGGGATTAGAGGGGACCATCACCATGTCTGGTTATTTCTGTGGTTTTAAGCCACTCAGTTTGTAGTAATTTGTTATAAAAAAAAACACTGAAAACAATTTCTTCTCTGTTTGAAATACCTGGGGAAGTTTTGTCTTTTCAAATTAGATATTAAATAATACAGATGTTATTTCCAGTCAATGACTCTAACGATTTGCAATAAGATGAAAGTGAAATTATATTCTTACCAGGCTAACGTACACTCAATCTTCTGCATATTTTTCAGTTGTTTTCAATACACGTGGTGGTAAAGAGATTGATCTGTAGGTTCTCAGCTTGCTACCTAGGTAACTTCTTTCCGTTTCTGTATCCCCATGTGTATAGCAGGGACAATAGCAATATGTGCCTCATAGACTTGCGAGGAACAATTAGGTTACTCAATGAAAAGCACTAGACGTCATAGCTCATTGTCATTACCATGGGTTTGCGTGACTGTGAGCAATAGTGTTACATATTTTGTGTATTTTTTACATTGGGATTTTACACATAGGCATATATGTATTATACAGAATGTCGATATAATTAGCAATGTAATAAGTACCTTCATTTATTCCTACAGCATGTTTCCTAATAAGTGGATTAGCAAGAATGTAATATAGGAATGACAAACCCTAAGTGAGATTTATTTATAGGATACGAAAAATCAATGCTAGCATTAAAACTCAACAGAACATGGCTCTGTCATGCCTTCCACTGGGTTCTTCAAAGCTATTAAGTTTTTAATGTGGTATTAATACTTAATAAACATCCTGCATTTTATCAATTCTGTTCATATTTGAACAAATCCGATGTTAGAAAAAATTTCTGATCCATTATAAATGCTAACATACATTATCTGAATTGTAATTATCTTCCAGAAATAGTTTATTGCTGCAATGAAATCTATTAATTGGCAAAACAATAACTATATTATTCGTCTTACTTGGATTAAGTAACAAGCAACAACTCCTTGTCCCTTTATTCATACTAAGTTTTCATGGCATTGAGCTAAATAAAAAGAAAACTAAAATGAAAAAGCCAAATTGATGAGCTCGGCTTCGCAAAGACCCAGATAAGAGGGGAGGAATGAATGCATGACTGAGACCTCAGGTCTCCATGGAAGGTCTGCACAAACTAGTAGTTCAGTGATCACTTTGACAGAACTGAATAAACTGCCTGGAATCCTTTGTCATCCATGACTGAGAAAGGCAAGGTTTCTCTCTCATTTTTCCCCTGACTGAATTCATACTGTTGTTTCTAAGGTTAGAGTTCAACTCCACCAAACAGAAGGTAAATGCCTATGTTTTCATAAAGATCAGAAATATGTTCTACATGAAGTTTTCTGTTTTGATGAGTTGATCCAGAGCATATATGAAAACAGAAATGACTTCCTTGCTGAGTGCAATGGCACATGCCCCTCAGCCTTTAGAAAACATCTCTGTGTTCACCTGCCATTAGCATTGCAACAGGGACACTGTAGATGTAAGTGGCCACCAAGGAGGATCTTGCTTAGAACAGCTGAAGCCAGATCTCTGTGCATGAGGACAAATAAAGAACTGTGTGCCCAGGTGCCCCCTGTCCTGACCTGGCTCTTCACAGGTAAACTAGTAAGGGCTGTTAAAGCCATTTGAATCGCAACATTCAAAATTACAGGCACTGACTTCCTCTATTTCAGTTCTAGTAAACAGACATAATTCTATTATCATATACCTGGCTATTTTGTAAGCAAATACTTTCTCTTTGCTATAAGCCCTGGTTTTTTTCTTGACATTGATGCCACTAATGTATAAAGTATGGCTTTAGTGCATTATACCCTTAGATTGACTGGAAAGCTGGAAATGGTATTGAATTCAAATGGTGCAATATCTCCATATTTCATATTAGCACTATTATGTTCAGCCCCTTAAAAATGACTTTATCTCTCAAAAGTTTGATTTATAGACATACAAGAAATCTAGATCACGTGGTTTCAAATGTTCTTCCCACTTACATTGTTTCATGAATCTGATTATAGAACACTTTTAATCATTTTAACTAGTGTCCTATCTTTTTTATTAATTTGTTTAATAGATAACACAGGTAAAGACTTTATTTAAAACAAGTTGCAGCTCTGATTAAAACTAGCTAAACTCAAGAAGATTGAAGAAGATCTTGACTGGGCTTACAAAAGAACAGAAATGTTCCTGAAAAACATATTTTAAATTTAAGTGAAATGAAAATTTACATACTCTTTTTATTCTATACTCCTTTAATACAAAGACTAAGCAAACACTGAGCACATTGCTGGTAACGAGTCTCGACACCAAATCTACCCTTTCATAAAAGTTTTATAATTCTGTTTCATGTTACAGAAAGACATTTCATATAGAATTTGCCAAAAAAAAAATAGTTCCACTATTAGAAACTGACTTGTAAATAATATCGTAGGAAAGGTAGAAATATCAGAGTTCTAGTGTCAACTATTAAATCATTGGGTAGTCTTGGACAAAGCATTGTGAATCTCATGTCACTTATCAGTAAAATCTTCCTAGCTTACTTCCCCGTGTTTCTGTGACAGTTCAATATCTATGTACTACTCTAGATTTAAGGACGGACTTTCAGTATGTTTGAAGGCTGATGAGACAGTCATCAGGGAGGGAGACGCAATGAAGACAAAGGATTTAGGAACTGGGCGCTACACTTCCTGTTGAGAAAGAAGGAATAAGATTCAAGGTAGAAGATGGTGCCACTCATTTCCTCTTGGATGACACCCAGGGGAGGGAGACACAGCAAGCGTAGAGACATTAGTGGATTTGGTGGTAGCTATTTGTAAGGGATATAGAGATAGAAGGACTTGGGAAGGAAGTATTAATTCATGTGGAATTCAAAATTAATATAAATAGAATGCATATTAAAGGGAGAATATTTCACTAAGTCATTCCTAACATTTTCCCTAGAATTTATTATTGATTTGTCCTTGGAGCTATAAAACTTACTTCAGCACGCGCGCGCGCCCACACCCCCCAACCCTCCTCCCCACAGACCCCTTTCCTTTTCAATCATAAAATGGAAATGATGATTGTTTTCTACGACTAGGTAATGTGATAATTGAAGAAAATGAGTGAACATTATTTTCTTGTAAGGAAAAGCAGTTCTAGAAATTTAAGCTTGCCCAAATTATGTAAACAATTCTTTAACATGAGCACATTTTATCAGGTCAGGAATTGCATAGAGGATTGAGAACGGCTTTTAGGGACGACCTCCTGCCCACCTGCACGGTATGTCATGGGTCCTTTCGGGAGAATTTCCCGAGAGCCAAGTTGAGGTATGGAAGATGCCTGGGTGAACAGGATCGTACAGAGTGGAGAATACTGTGAAATAATTCACAAGGGTAAAACACGTAAGTTATGGAAAGCGATGAATTTAAATACCATCCAGAGCTGTGCCCCACATTGAGAGAGTAAGCAGAACTGCGCCAACCATTTTAGATCTTTTTGTGCTCCTTTGTGCTCTTCCTTTCTGAGAACTAATATATAGTTCTGAATAGATTTCTTAGCACATGCCTTCTAAGGAATATTTACAATTGAGAAAGATTTTCCTTGGTTATATTCCAGTCGAGTTCTCAGTTCTTTGAGAAGCCTGCTAAGGGTTCTACTTGCTTATAATATAGCCCCAACTAAAATGATTGCATAATGCAGATTTGCCACAACTAACACCGTCTCACGTTGTGAATACAAGGAAATGAGGCTGACAAGGTAGAGCCAGGAGACACACAGAATTTGGGAGGAACAGAGTTTGCAGCTTTTCACAGGCTGTTAGTACAATTCATTCTGAAATAATATTGCATAATTCATAACAAAAATGCCCTGAATAGTGACAGGGAAAAAGTCATAAACATGCCTAATACTTAAAAAAAAACAACAACTCTGAAGACAGAAATAAACCTTGTAATAACTTGCAAATGATTTTGAATCAGCCTTGCAAGGCAAACATGATGCTCTTTCTACTGCTACACAAATGCTTCTTTACCACAGTGACATTTGAATGGTCCATAGCTTTAAAGTATTTCTACTGTCGACATAAAATAAAACTTTAAATTATTTCCCTTAATACCCAGCTTGCGTTGTATTAACCTATTAAAGAGAGAATACATTAGCCAATGCGAAAACTAATTTTCTTCGAATACATTTATTCTTCTATAATTCTGAAGACATGAATGTTGACTATGATTAGAATTCTGACAATGCTAATCAATCCCAGTGGGCCCAATGCCCAAATGAATGCAAATAAATAATTAAATCATTTTTGAAAGTTGTGTTCTATCTCAGTGAAGAACTTTCAGGCTAAGTTGGATATCTTTCATAGGGACATATTTAAAAACTTGTCATAATTCTTCATTACTCTTCCTAAGCACAGATTTTTAAGGAAGTTTTCTGAAAACGCACTTATTTCTCTGAAAATAATCGGGTAAAAGTGGTGACAATGTTCAGACCTTAGGCTACTGACATCCTGGTTACTGTGGTCTGTGAGTAACTTCTCTGAAAGGGGCCAGGCTTGTCTTTCTCTTCCTCTCTTACTGCATCTTGAGGGGCCAATTAAAAGGAAATATCTATGAACTTTGAGGAGAATTAATTACCAGTAATTAATTACCTCTCCTATCTTTTAAGTTGATCTAAATATCAAATCTTGCTGAAGGTCCAAATTCTACAATGTGCTATAAACATCTTTTTTCTGCAGAGGCTTGGTTAAGAAAAGTTACATATTACTTAATAATGAATTTATGATCATTGTTATTTGAAGATATGAATATTTTAAGGAACTTATTTCACTAACGTCAGTAATACCTAAATGTTTGTTACCCATAGTCTTACAGTTAGATCTATATTATTATCTGTACGAACTGGGATTGTGGGTGAGAAATCCAGAAAAATCTTACAATTTTTAAGTTAATTACTTATACAGGTTTTTCATATAAAATAGTACATTGAACTTCATGAATATCTGTGAGATTCTTTATAAATTTACTTTGACTCAAGATGACTATCAAATTTTTCCAGTCACTGAAGAAATAAGAGAAAGGTAATTAAATCTGAAGTACTGTGAAAATTGCCAAGTATATGGAAGGGATATTTTTCCCATTTTTTTCTAAAAGACATTATGTTTCTCTTTCCATATTAATCAATAATGAACATGCTGTCAACACTAGCTGAAGAGGATAGATGAAAGCCAAAGCTACATTTGCCTTGAGTGAGAAATTGTTTTCCCAAATGCATGATGAAGTCCCAAGTAGGAGAGTAGGATGAAGATCTATAGAGTTGGTAAATATACCTAAGATTATTGATAAGACACCTGGGTAATTAGAAAAGAGAAAATAGAAATCTCAAATTGAAGAACTCCATTAGTTAAGAGTTAAAACAACATGTGTAGCAAAATATAGAAATTAGAATGAAAAAGGTGTGAGAGTGAAATTGAAAGTGAACTTAGGGAATGAGATTCTCATTTTTTTGCACTCAACTTCCATCTTGAAAAACTTTTATATTGAATTTTAAATTATCAATTAATGTTAGACCAAGAAAACGGAGGTCTAAATAAAATTTTAAAAAATGAATTCAAGTCTCTTCGACCACAATAAAGGTAACTGACTCCTCTGTATATATAGTTTTCTAGCTCTTAGCTATCTATAAAAACTACCTGGATTCAATCAACAGAATTACCTTGCTGCTAAGTTATGTGCTGGAGCTCTAGCTATTTCTGCTGTATCTCAGGTAGCAAGATAGATGATTTCTTCCCTGGAAACTTCTATAATAGTCACTGGCAAAGATTTAATTCACATCTACCACTATCTACAAATGAGATGCTGTAATAGATGACCTTTGAGGTGGTTTTACCATATCTTGTTAAAACCAAAATTATGTTCCTAAACTTAATTTAAAATTTTTTTCCCTTTGGGGACGGGGATGGAAAATAGGGCCTTGTGCATGCTAGGAATCCACTCTACTGCTGAGCTGTACCCTCCAAATCCTACACAAGATTTGAATGGTTACACAAAAACACACATAAAAATCTTGCTTTTCTGATTACCATATAATGATCACATCACTCTTATATCTATTATATACTCCTGAAAAGTTTTCTAATCCATGGATTCATATACAGACTATGGAGGTTTCAAATATTTTTGCAGCTGAATAACATCTATGTACCTTTGCCAAAGTTTACTTTGAATTTGCCTATTTAAATTATAGGCAATATTTTATCATAAAAATGTAGCAATAAAACTGTTTATGCATTTTATCTTTTGAATTCTTTCCTTATGATTCACTCCTAGAAAATAATAAATAGGCTAAATATGTAAATATTTTAAAAGCTACTGATAAATATTTTTCTTTTGTCTATAAACAATGCATGTTTGAATAGCTCTCTCTCCCAACTATTTATAAATTATATGAATCTAGGTTCATTTTAATGGTCCCAGGATCATGCACTTTTCTTGGCACCTGAGAAATGCTCAACAATATTTACCAAACAATTGTGATTAACTGATAGTTGTTGCAAAACATTGTCTCCCCCTTTAGGAGTCATAATTTGGATTTTAGTTTGAGCATCACAAACCCACTTTGAAGATAACTTCTCATAGCTTCCCATGAAAGCTGTGTGTCATTAGCGGTAGATGTGAAGTTACATCTTGGTGAAGGACTATTAGAGATTTCCAGGAAAGCTGCTTAGGGAAAGATGACCTACATGGCAGATTGCCCGACGTCCTTTTGACAATAACCTTTCCTTTTGCCTGGAAATAGAAGTGATACCAAGCGTTCTAACAGTCACTTTAAGCAGTGAGATGATTCTGAGGATAGACCCATATGTAAAGAGGAGGCTGCATTCCAGATAACCACAAGATTATGACATCACCTGAATTCCTGCCTCAAGACCTTCCTTTTCATAAATGAAGACTAAGCCCTACCTAATTCAACTTGATTTCTAGAGTTGCTATTGAAACAACTGAAGTTATGATAAAATAATGTTGAATTGATTAAAATATAATGTTGAATGAAAATGAATATATCCTTTGACCTCTACTTTGTCTTAATATATATATATATATTTTTTTTTTTTTTCATACCATAAGCTGAAAATATCGACATGTTAAAATTTCCTCTTATTTTATTATTAGAAATGTTTATTTTTGTACTGTCCATGATAGAGTATACTATAAAAATAAAGCACAATATATCAATTTTTGCTCACTCATGTTTATCTGTATTTGAAATATCTACTGTTTTTACACTTTTTATGTATTTATCAATATTTGATATCTATTTTACAGCATTATTTAGATATATTATATTTCTAATATTCTATAATTCTTCAGGTAAGATAAGTTAATTCATCCTTCCTATAGAGAATTGGCAAATATTAACATTTCCACTTAATACCATAAGGAAAATATCGACATGTTAAAATTTCCTCTTATTTTATTATTAGAAATGTTTATTTTTGTACTGTCCATGATAGAGTATACTATAAAAATAAAGCACAATATATCAATTTTTGCTCACTCATGTTTATCTGTATTTGAAATATCTACTGTTTTTACACTTTTTATGTATTTATCAATATTTGATATCTATTTTACAGCATTATTTAGATATATTATATTTCTAATATTCTATAATTCTTCAGGTAAGATAAGTTAATTCATCCTTCCTATAGAGAATTGGCAAATATTAACATTTCCACTTCTTTCTTCACGATCCATTTTATATTTATTTTTATATCTTACTGTGTTTATTGGTACTTTTACAGTATACAGTAGTTACATTCATCATTGGGATCTTGTCACTTTACATGACAGTACAAGATCCATTTTAAAATGTGAATCAACCTAGGGGCCGGGATTTCTCAGAGGTTCCGCTGCCTGACTCACAAGGCCAAGGTCCTGAGTTCAATCCCTGGTACCCTCCCAATACGTTT
>NW_022900930.1:24860745-24895652 GCF_012274545.1 Fukomys damarensis
ATCTACACCGAGTTTTTTGAATTGTTCTTCTGAATTGTTTTTGAATACCAAATTTAAAGGTGTCTGTATATATTTAAAGCATTAAATAATGAGTTTTTAAATCTGAATAGATTTCATAACTAATACATTTCTTAATGACTAATTTCTTCACCTATAAAATTGGGAACTTTTTAAGAGAAAGCTAGTACTATACATATCATGTACTAGCCTACAGCCCAGTCCACACCATTTAGTTCCCTACAGCTCATTCTCTACTAACTGAGCATGGTGGTATGTTCAGGAAAACTAAATTTAAAATAGTTATTCAATGTTTGCTTAGTTAGTTGTTTCTGAGTCACTTCTAAAGTTTCAAATAGACTGTCACTCAAGACCTATATCTTTAATTTGCACATTTTAGAGGTGTTTTCATCTAATTTTTGGGAAATAAAGTTTAAATTCCTTTGTTTTACATAGGGAAACAGATTACACTGTGCTGGTACGAGAATAGGAACAACAAGTGTATCATTAATAATATTCTTATTAGATAAGTTTTTCTACCATTCTCTGAAACATTTCAAGTGGAGTCGACTCATGCCCATTCCTGGGAAACTGGCAAAGTTTACTGGACTCTGGATTTAGTAGAAGCATTTAACTGAAGAAAGCTTTTGAGAGGTAAACATTCATTTTTCTTTGCATTTTGTTCCCAAATGGAGACAAATAGCTTAAAAGCAATATTAACCTCAGTGTACTTGAGCTATTTATCTTCATAAGGAACAGTCTGAAAACAAGAAAACACAGCCCATAAAAATGATTTTATTTAATCACAAAAGTATATCTCACCAAAAATCTTTAGTTATTTCCTTAGGGCTTAATTCTAACCTCCGTAACTCATGCACAAATTCTAGGGATGTCAATGGGAGCTGTGCATGTGGGACACTGGGCCAAATTTGGTTGTCATGGATCAATTAGTTAAAGCAGGCATTAGATCAATTTTTAAAGCACAAAGTACTCTCATTCTGTAATCTTTTCCATCTTTCCAAATTTATTGACCTAATCCAGTAATAATTATGGAAACTCCATAATGCACAACGAACCACAATTTCATGCATGTGTCACAGATTCAATGGCCTTAAAACATTTACCTTTCCACATAAATGTTAATCTTGCAGCAATATTTCATCATAGGATGAAGAGAGTATTGTGACATATGTCAGGACAAGGTCAATTTCACTTAAGGGAAAATGCTAACATTTTAAAAGTCAGTCATTCAATTTAGTTTATTATTGCATTTTTGTAATCTTGTTACAGGATAGTAATCTGATTTAACTAGTGTCACAGTTATTTAGGTAGGCTTTAAAAATATTTATTCATAGTCAAGATATATACATGAAAAAACTCTCTATCATCCTCTAGGTTCTAAAGAATGTGTTTAAGAAAATCTGCCCTTAAAATTGTTTACCTAGATATTTTTAACATCAGTATTTTCCTTGAAAAAGAAAAACTTCTTCAAATGGTATGCAACTTGTTAGAATAAATACTGCTGCTCTCCGGGCTTAACCCTAGCTCTCTCTCTCTCTCCCATTAGTGAGTAAATTGAATGTTGAATTTCTTGTGTAACTTGAGCTATGCATTGGTCCTGTTGAAAGTATTCACAGAGCCTGCCCTGCCTCTGGAGGCAGACCCAAAGTGACTGACTCATTGACTTTGCTTCAGTTTGATTTACTATTATTTTCTTCCAAAGCAGTGTAATGGGCATCTACAGACATCTTGGTAGTTCCCATTATACTCAAATTATCGCGAGCCATGAGAATCTTCTGAAGAGCTGCCCACCATCATTTTGAGCTAGGCGGCCTGCTATGGCTTCTGCATTTTAAGCCTTCCAGGTAGTGCTGGTGCTCATCATTCCCGCATTCAGTTAAGCAACTGACTTCAGAAAGCAAAAGCAGATCTGGCAAGGAAGTATATGGTATGACTGAAGGGTCAGGAATGCAGTGCACACACTACTGTTTCCATCAAATTCATAAATGTGCAGAAGGCAAAGTATTAAGGAGCACTAGTAATGGCATCTGGTTTATTTAAGCATTCAATAATTAGGACGTAATCAAATTCTATGTTGTTCAAACATTGCCATTCTGATACCAAGTGTCATTGTGATGGTTTGGTCTAAAATCTATAAAGCTTATGTGTTCTGAGGTGATTGGAGAGTGGGGGTAAATTCATTAGAAGACTAATCCATTGATGAATCCACAGTGAATGTGCTGTTAAGATGTCAGGCCTGTTTGGAGGGGGTGGATCCTTAAGCACATAACCTGGAAGGAAGTATTCTTGTCTCTGACTCTCTTGTTCTCTTGTTCTGGTTTCCTGTCTTGTTCTTGTCCTTGTTCTTGTTCTGTTTCCTCCACCATACCCTTGTGCCATGATTTTTTACCTTGGAGCCAGCTGACCACAGAATGAAACCTCTGAAATCATGACCCTGGGGAAAAAACCTCTCCTTTTTGTAGCAGGTGACAGTTACATTGTTCCAGCAGCAAGAAAATTGACGTATATATTTAGGATACAGCACTGCTATCCATGACTGCTATGGGTTGAATTACCCACCTCCTACCACAATTCATATGTTATTTTTAAGCCCCAGTACCTAAATATATAACCAGAATTGACTGTAGGTTCTTTACAGGGGTAATTAATTTAGAATAAAGTAAATTAGGGTTGGCCCTATCTCACTATGACTCATTCCTTATAAATCTTATAAATTTAATAAAATCTGCATGGATTTTTGAGAGTGGAAAAGGAAGCTATTAATTATACTAGACTATATGATTGGATAACAGGTATAAATGAAGACTGTCCTGGCAAACTGAAAACCATAGTCAACCCAACTATAAAGTATATGCTCTTGATTTTAAAGATATAAGCACATTTCACTTTGTGACATTTGACCCCATGAAAAAAAGAGATCAGCTGAAGATAAAGTAAAATAGCTTTTCAGGCTTCCTCACTTCAAAAACAGTGATTTGTAACTATTGAACTTTTGTGTAGAGGAACTTGTTTCCAGGATCCAAATATATTTGGAAGACTTCCAGTAATTGCAATAGAAGTGAGGCAGTTGCGCAAACATTTTCACGGATAACATTATGTTTGGATGAAATTTTTCTACTGTTTCACTAACCCCAGAAGCATACAGATGTGGATAGATTCTTGGAAAATTACAACGTGAAGAAGTAGAGTTGGTATTGCTTATTGGTCATGCACACATCTCAGTCCCTAGATTGTCATGAAGAAAAGCACACACAGACATATAATCTTAGTTTGACTTGGTAAAGAGAGTGCATGGCCCCAGACAAACAGCTGTGAAGTATCCAACTCCAGACAGAGGTCAGTGAATGGGGTACTTTTGAAAAGTGCCTATAGTCAGGGCAAAAGTTAAAGGCTTCTAGTTTTCTTGATGCACATTTTTCATAAAACTTATGGCCATAACAGCTGAAAAATGTAGCCTTATCACATTGATTAAAGATAACACAGAGAATGCAGTGTTAGAAGAGACACTGGAAGTTTAAAGCAAAATTTCTGGAAGCGAGGGAAGATGAAGAACAGACGTACTACCAAATCTGAGTATAAACTATGGTCAAACCCACACATACCTCTAACTTGGTCAGCAGGGAAGACTTAGATGGTACTCGGTGGGGTTAGCAAGAAGACGCTAGAGAGATTTCAGAGAGTTTATCCCTGAAGGCTTCATTGCATGGAGAAAAATTGTGTGCATTTTGCTGCTTTTTAAATAAAAACAATCCCCTAAATCAGGTGTCATAAGACAGAAGTAGAAGTTGGAGAAGACAGAAATTGAGGAGTGCTTACACAGTACGAATGTAAACTCTGCCTCAATGCTTGCCTGGTCACCATCTCCACAAGCCCAGGGGACTAGACTGAAACAAAACCAAACAAACAAACAAAAAACAATCAGGGCTTAAAGTTTGAGTTCAGACAAGTTAACTACCTACTTAGAAATAAAAGTGAAACAAAAATCCTCCCTTGAGAAATGCACGGCCAGTGAAAGAGAACACAGGGAACAGGGTCCATGGAGAAACTGAGCGTAAGAGGGCAAACTGCCTGCGTGATCACTCAGAACGCCACCGTCACTAGGAACTTGAACTTCAGAGTGTAACTGTCTACTTCACCATCTACTAGATGTTTACGTTTTAGTAAACTGCTTAGCTTCTCTATGCTTTGGTTTCTTAACTCTAAAGTTTCAATACCACTAATACTTGGGTTCAGTATTTTGAAGGTTAAATGAGTTAACAAGGGCAAGGCATTTTTAAAATGAAGAGCAACACGGAGCAAGGGATTTAGCTTAGTGGTGCTACCACCTGTCTGCAAATGCAAGGTCCTGAGTTTGAGCCCCAGTACAAAAAATAAATAAGTAAGTAAGTAAATAAATAAATAAATAAATAAATAAATAAATAAATAAATAAATAAAAAGAGCAACATGTTACCTGCTAGAACAATGATAATATTTGGGTGGCAATAATGAAGTTCTCCTTCCAACACTTAAGACAGTTCCAAAATGAAAAGAGAGGTCACAGGAAGAGATGTCGAGTTTATTAAAACCAGTTTAAATTAACTTTAACAACTCTAATTGCAGAGTAACAGATATAGGCAAAAAATAAATTAACATGGACAAATATTGTGTTTAAGATTAAATTAGATTGAATGTTGAATTAGATTGCTGCTATTTAATGGTTAAGCAAAGAAGGGGGCATTGATCAATGACACTGTTTAGTTAGGATTTTCCAGAAAAACAGAACCAATAGTGCATTTGTGTGTGTGTGTGTGTGTTTGTGTGTGTGTGTGTATACATGTGTACATACTCATGAGGTTTAAGTAATTGGTTCATAGAATTTTGAAGGTTGGCACGTCCAAAATGTTTAGGCCAGGTAGAGAAGCTGCAGACATAGAAAAGAAGAGCTTTTGGAGTCCAAAGGCTGCCTCCTGCCAGAATTATTTCCTCTTAGGAGAGATCAGCTCTTTTTCCTTTAAGGTTTTCAACAAAGTTAATGAGACTAATCATATGAACAAGAAAAGATCTACATCACTCAAAGACAATATCAAAACATCAAAAACAACTTTGCAGAAACATTTAGAATAATGATTTATCAAATATAATGCACAGTTTATTATAGCTAAATCTCGGAAAAAGCCCACATGCCCATCAAATGGTGACTGGATAAAGCAGATACTTTTTTTTTTTAAGTGGAGTACAACTCAGCCATAAAAAACGATAAACTAGAGGAATTTCTAGCAAAATGGATGCACCTTCAGACCATTTTATTAAGTGCAACAAGTAGGACACAAATAAAAAAATAACATTGTTTCTCTGGTATGAGAAACTGAACATATAGGTGAGGACTGAAATATATAATAGATGTTGTGAAATAGAAATAAAAAGTTCAAAGGGGAAGTTGAGTGGGTGGGGGAAAGTAGAAAAAGGAAAGAAAAAATGAGAAAAGAAGTTAAAAACAGAAACAAAGGTTTTTGCAAACAGGAATGGGTTACAGGGTGGAAGGGAGGGAAGGGGTATGGGAAAAAAAAGAGCCAAGGTATATTATGTACAAGTACAAATTCCCATGACAAATGCAATCATAATACATACTTAAAATGTACCAATAAACTTAATGAAAAACAACCAGTGCTACTAGAAATTTAGAAGAAAGACTGTAGAACTATGGCCAAGGCGAGGAGAGGATGAAGAAGATCTGCTTGCAGTGAGGCTTGGAAGGAAATAAAATAACCCTGTTAAGCTTAACACGACTGCTGATAGTAAACATGACTATATCTCAGCATGTTAACACTCTAGGTGTAATTGCAATTTAATAAAGATCCTTAGAAGCAATACATTCAGTCATCAGAAAGAGTGACTCCCTTGTAGCTGAGCTTAGTGGTGACTGAGGAAGAGGGGATATTTTGGATGTCTATTGATCTTAGGTCAAACTAAATCACACTGAGTTGCCTCTTCTGAAAGGTAAATGGGGTGAAAAGTGGCACCCAAAGAATGCATAGAGTACTCATTTAAAATCATTTTCCCCAAATTATTTTTCATAATTTCATAATACTTTAATGAAAGGCTTTTAATATTTATACACAAATTTTAGTAACATTCTCCACTTTTCATTTTCTTATAACTAACTTTTTCAGGTCAACAGAAAGAGAAGGGTTGGTGATAGGCATTGAATCTTCAATGATTCTGTAAGCACACTACTGGGAAGGTCAAAGATTTGATACCTAGGTCCTTTTACTAAATCTATTACAGTCTAAGACAAAGAAACAAATACTTGTTATAATACATACACAAGAGTATCTTTATATTGTGGCCAATTGTTTTGAGTTATGTCATAATTTAAATTATATGGACCAATAAACTCAATTAAAGCTGAAAAAAATTATATGGACTATCTTTTATTTTGATTTCTTCCCAAAATTTAATCACGAACAAAAGAAACTACAGTTTGAGCCCTAAAACTTCACACTGTAAATATAGACAAAATGTAAAGTCCTCCCTCTTATTATTTCATAATATATGTGGCGCATTTTTGGTTGTTGTCCCCAAATAAATTTTGAAATACCTCACAAGCTCATCTAATCTGAAGCAAGGAAGTGATCTCACTTGTTCCACTTGACCTGGGCAACCAGGTGCTTTGGCTTTGTTCTCTTTGAAGAACCTCCTTTCATTATATTGGATTGTGGTCACTTCATCTCACACACCTTTTGTGGGAATATAATCATTTCAGTGGATTGTTATTGATTTAGGAATCAAAAATTTCAATGTATGAGGGAAGCTAGTATCAGTTTGCTTAGAGTTTTTGAAGAATACAAGATCAGGAGATTTTATTTTTGCAATATTTAGATTTAGAAGATTTAAAAATAAGGCCTGGTACTTTAAAAAATTCCAGTAGGGCAGGAGATTTAGCTCAGTTGTTCTGGTGCCTGCCTTGCAAGCACAGGGACCTGAGTTCAATCCCTAGTACCGCCCCCTCCCCAAATTCCAGTGTTTTATTTAATTTAGTGTTTTGATAGGGAAGAGTGAGTTTTACCATTTTAGATCTTCTTGTCTTTTCCTTGGTCTTCAATAAAAAAGAGCAGTTTAGTTTTGGTGTGGTGTTTTTTAGATCAATGGGTGATGGTTAAACAACAAAGTTATATGAAAGGTATGAACATGCAAAAAGGACTTTGGATATGTGACTTCATTGCAATGTATACAACGATCTAATATGTTAGTCATGACTAAGTTGAGTCAGGTGAAATTATTGTTTCATATGTCAAAAGTTGTAGAATATTAACAATTTTATGTGGCTCAACCTAAAAGCATTCTCCCTTTAATAAAGAAGTTGACACTCGGAGTTATTGCTCAGTCAGGGCCAAATTGCTGTATATTGTATAATATACAGTCATAATTTTGTATTCTGTTGCTATGAAACTCATCAAATTTGGTACATGATGCATTTTGATAGCAAAACATTGCCCTGCTGCTTATTGTTTGCTTGTTACTCGCTGTGTAAGGTAGAGCTTGTTGGTATCAATGGTTCCATGACTTGCTTCCCTTTCTAGACAAAACACTTTGCTCACTATTTTTGGTATTTGAGGCATCTCTTGGAGCCAATTAATGATGAGTACCAAGGTACCATTGTATATTAAACTCTGGTTTCTTTATTGTCCCATTCACTTCCTCAGGAAAATTAAATCCATGACTTTCAGGAGAGCTGGAGTTCCAAATGTCTCAAGATTCATGGACAAGTTCTGAGGTCAGTCCCCAGCACCCTCCCCCACCAAAAAAAAAGATTGACTGAGAGGCATTACTTTTACTCTATGTTTAACAGTGGCCTAATCAAGCAGCGAAAAGGAAAAAGGAATCACTTAAAAGGGCTTCCAAAGCCCAAATCTAGAACAGTTGAGCAAAAGACTAAACAAAGCAGCACTGAGCTATAACTGTAAATATACAGTATTTGTCTACTATTCCATATGTATATAAACAAATGACAGACTATATAAGTAAAGAGGGGAAAATGCATTTGCATAGAATTCAAAATTATTTATGAGGATACCCTGTCCTCTGTGCTCAACTCTTAAGTGATGACTGAAAATTGTGACTTACTTTTAATAAGAAGATTATAAAACGGGAGAAAATAACTTCAGAGTCAAAAACATCTGATGAACACTACAGCCAGTCGAATGATCAAGGTTAACCTCTATGGCGATAAGTCACACTGATCGTATACACCCTTGATACGCTGTGATGAGCATGGCATTTTATCTCTGTGATCTTCCTCACCAGAACACACAACCTCAGTCTAATCATGAGGAAATCATCAGACAAATCCCACCTGAAGGACATTCTACAAAATACCAGACTAACGCTCTTCAACACTGTGAAGGTCATCCAAAGCAAGGAAAGTCTAAGAAACTGTCAGAACCAAATAGAGCCTAGGAGGACAGGACAAGTGCCTGTGATGTGCTGAACCAGAAGGGACGCTGCAGCAGAAACAGAACGTTATCTTAAGAAACGGAAATCTGAATGAAGTAGGAAGTATAATTATTGAAACAGAGTGTCCATATTAAGCGTTAAGTAAAATATTAACTTAAAGCAGAATACTAACAAAAAAACTAATAACAAGGGGAATTAGGTATGGGATATAGGGACATCTGTACTATCTTTGTAACTTTCTCTAAATATGTCTATATCAAATAATATTTAAATATCTTAAAAGTTTAAAAAGCCAATCACTACCACATTATTATAAACATTAAAATACTGATGTACTGTTTTTTTGTAGAAAGACAGAGTACTTATATATTTTTAATAGTATTAGAATACAATTATTTTAAATACTTAAGCTAGATGGGTAAAGGACATATTTTAAGCATCACACATACATTATTTATTTATATATATTTATTATAAAACAGACTTTACAATTCATAGTGATATGACTTAATCTTTCATATATATTGCTGACATGTCTAGGCACTTCAAAAGAAAATAAATAGTGACAAAGCCTTAAAACTAAGTGCTTTATTCTATCAAAAAATAAACTACTGAGAATAAGAAAAATATGTTCACAGCATGAATACTTCAGTGAGTTGTACCTGGTTCTAAACTTACTCTCCTTTAACTGCAGTTAGTTGTTCAGGAGTTCAATATTCAATGCTGGAACTAAAAAGTTATTTGACAGTAGTATTCTAAAGTATTGGGAAATTAAAGAAATTAAAATTACCACTAAATATTTAAATAATTATAATATGTTCTACTTAAATTCAAATTAGGGATTTCAAAAGTTGCAAATAATTAAAAATCGAAATAATGCAACAGTGTTCTTGCATTGATAAAGCATTGATAAAGACTTCAACTTCTTTGCCTTTATTTAGGTAGTGATAGTCAAGGTTTATTTGTTCAGCATAACCAACTTTACTGCCCTCCTAGTCCAGCACAATGTGTGTAATCCCATGGTTATTTTTTTCAAGCTTCCTGTTGCATAGAAAATAAAGAAATTTAATACTTTCAACAACTGCATGAGCCACACTTGAGAATATGAGATATTTTCAAAACATTCCAAACTAATCAAAAGGGCCAGTACGACTCCCTGAAAACTCAGACTGAAATTTGATTATATGTAAAACTTTTTGTTATATAAATGCTTAAAATTTAGCAAATAATGTTGCTGATGTATGCCATGTGATTACACTGCTAATACTTTTACATTTAAAAAAATATCCTGTAGGCACTTATCTCAAATGCAGCACATTCCCTTTTATATAGCATCTTTAGAATGTAGTCATTTCGTATCATCTATCACCTCTGTCACAATTTTCTTAAGATTTCTAACCTCTCAAACTTACTTCTCTTATTACAGACCACATGATTTATGAGTACCGATAGCTACAGAGACAGCTGTGAGATTAGCATTGTAACCTATCTGGGATCACCTCAGAAACAGTTTCTTCTGATATGTCCTGTCACATTGAAATGGAATTACAACACATTTTGGGGTAATTCTGACATGTACTTTTAAACTTGCTCATTTGCAAAAAACAGAGTAGTAATTGGGAAAATTGAGCTACATTTATTTGCTTTGACTTAAAAATAATGTGGATTCTTAAATCAAAGATTCAATATGATAAGATTTCATTCATCCAGCACCTTACATATTTTCTGTATCTAAACCTACAGTTGTACCAGTCATTAAGAAATGAAACAAATGAGTGATTTTAGTATTCCATTAGAAATATATTAGAATTCATTCTTCCGTTAAAGATTTTGTGCCACAAGAACACTTTTATAAAAAATTGAGTTTATTGGTACTTTAAACCTCAAGGAAAAGAATATTTAAAGCATAACAATATAATTTGATTCAATGTTAAGTGTTAAGTACCTGAGGAAGAAAACATGAGAATGTGTTGCCTAAAAATAATTTATAGGGTGAAATTTGAGGGATAGAAATGTAATAGATTTACAAAAACTTGTCACATCCTTCCGTAAGTGTTCACCACAACAGACACCAGCCAAGGTGTGCAAATTGCTTATTATACCGAGGCTTTCTGGTGTAAACCCAAAATAGCACAGCCAGCTCCATCAGGAATAGCTCTGATCTTTCTAGATGAGAGAGATACTGGAGTCCAGGTGAGCAGTTCTTTACTGAAAATGAAGCTTAAAGCAACTGAATAGTTTTTCCTACAAGCATTGACAGTGCTAAACTTTTATCTGTGCCTGTGCAACTCCAAGTGTGGTCCTCAGACCGGCAGCATCAGCAGCACCTAGGGTTTTGTTAAAAAAAAAAACAAAATAAAACAAAAAAAAAATGGGTTCCATCCCAAATGGATTCTGAATACTTCATTCTCACATTGAAATCAAAGAAAGACTGACTTATTATTCTGGCCTGTATATTATGTAGAATGAAATGGGGACATTGTAAAAAGCATTAGTGGCCAGAGCTCACTCCAGCACAATTAAATCAGAATCTCTGGGTTGTACCAGATATCAGTATCCTTTGAAGTGTAGTTATAAGCTTAAATTGTCTGAGAACCAAGACCAGGTCAATTTATTTATTCTGTAACATCTATTCTGAAACACTTTCTTCCTTAAAGAGGTGCCCAATGGTAGTTTTTCATTTTTGAATGTGCCATTTGCTTCAAACTTATTTGATTAAACTTTGACTCCAATTTTATTCTTTCCTCATCTTCACCTAACGATTATAATTCCTATCTCAAACTTCTGATAATTTACATACACACACACACACACATACACACACTCACACGTAGATATATGCATCAGCATGTATGTGTTTCTACTCTTTGTATTTTTAGATGAAATAATTTGAACAAAAACCCTGAACTAGCCAGAAGTTCCCCTATCTCTAATCCCAATGAATTTGTTTTTCTGCCCTCACAGAACTACCACGAAACATTTCTACGTGTGAGTTATTTTGTGAAACATACACTTATTTGTATTACTTCATTTCTGTATATTACATAAATTTTACATGCAGAGAGAGAAGACATTAATTTAAAATGGCTAAAGTATATTAGAAGGGATTTGCTGAAATGCCTAGTAGAGAGCAAATTATCTTTCATAATTAGAAAAGGAATTTGTCAAGAGAGAGGATTAACTTTATAGTGGCAGTGGATCGTATGGCCTTGCTGGAAAGTGGGTGGATAGGAAACCCAGATCATGCGAAGAGAGAAGAGCTGGGGCAACCAGTAGGGATTCCTGACCACTAATTCTTTTGTCTGCTGATGCCCTGTGGGAGCTTCAGAAACCCTCACAATAGCTGGAGAGACTGCTCTTCAGGCTTCCCGTCAATAACCAGAAGAAAGGTTATTGTTAACATCTCTTCTTTAGTCTCTAGCTATATCTTTGATTGAACTTTGGTGATTTTACTTGAGTGAGAAGAACATTTTAAAGATATTTCATTTCTGCTCCTTGTTCTTCATCCCTAGGTTCATGTGTCACTTTAAGAGAATTTTTGAGTTTGAAGTAGAAATTCGGGGATTCAAGCACTAACATGAGGATTACTGAAAATGCCTTATTAAATTTTGATAGTGACATGTAAGGATTACACTCAGCAAGTCATGTGATGATTATTAATTACACTAATACCATTGTTCAAGAATGCTTCTCCATACACACAATTTGATTCCAAGACAAAAGTTTTCCACAAGATTTTGCTTCAGTTTCACCATCTCCACATCAAGTAAGAAACACAACAGAGGCCATTTCCCTCACACAAACACAAACGTGGCCATCTTCCCCAGAATTGTAAACTAAGTCGTGAATTGACATACCACTGTATGTGTAATATTCCTCTTTCTCTAGAAAAAAATAAACGAACCATCTCTGGCCTACCTCAGTCACCCTATTTGACTTGTACCGCTTTTTAACTCCCATGAACCAGCTCCATATATGGAGTTATGTGGCCCGGCCCGTGTTTTTTTTTTTTTTTTAACTATGTTCTTTGGAACTAATGGTATTATGAGAAGGCATTAAGGCACAGGGCTTGAGTATGTTTTGGGTTTGCTTTGGCTTTTACACACTGGAAAGCATATTATCCATTTTTTTCATAGTGTGTCTTCCAGATATTATACTTATATTTGCATGGGTTTTCTTTCTCTGACCCCTCACAGTGCTTATGTAAGCTAATGCTGTATGTTTGGGGCTCTGCTTTCTCTAAAATCACATGGGAGACCTTAATTATTGTACCATAGCAGTTATAAAAAGAGCTAATTTTATCTGTTAAACATATACATACATACATACCTACATTTTATATATATATATATATATGCATTATTTCTCTATTTTTCACAAGAAAATATAAAGAGAATATCACATTATTCCTGTGTAACAGCATTACCAAGTAGAGGTTCAGAGAATTCACATGAAGTAACCAACATCATCACCATAGCCAGCTCTGAAACTATCACAGAGCACATGTCCTAACAAAGCCATCTCCCTAATCCAGTTTGGGAAAGTCAGATATCTCTAAGGATCTCACAATTCCCATCTTTAACTGCACAAAAGTTGTCAGTTCAGCTACTCTTAAACTGTAATATTAATTTTCACTTCCTAAGAGCTTTGTCTGAGTTGAATGTGATGTAAACCTTTTGTTTACTTTATTTCCTATCATAGAATGGACTTAGAATTATAAATGTCTACATGACTATAGTATGTTGTTTTAGAAATGTTAAAAGTAGAACATATCGTGCGGCAAAGGCGATGATGAAATACAGTAAAACACTGAAATATCAGTGAATGCACCAACTGAGAAATTAACTGTGGTTTGTTTTCTTTGTCAGCTTCACTGAATGAAGGGATGTGCAGATAGCTGGTTAAAGTTATTTGTGTGGGTGTCCATGTGAGAGAGAGGACAGACAGACAGACATATGGAGAGGTTTCTGGAAGAGATTAGCATTTGAATTAGTAGAGTGCCGAGTTTGTCTTCATCAAATGGAAGGGAACCATGTAATGAATTAAGGAGCTGAGTAGAAATAAAGGGCTGAAGAAACGAACATGCTTTTTCTTTTGTTGAGCATGGACATTCATCTCTCCTTCCCTGGGACAACAGGGCTCTAGATTCTTGAGACTTTAGACTCTTTAACCCCACTCCAACCTCAGACTGAATGTTACCCTTGGTTTTTCTTACTCCCCACCTTGCAGTAGGCATACTGTGGGATTTCTCAACTTCCATAATCATAAGTATGAATTCTATAATCTTAAGTATGAATTTATTTAAATTTCAATCTCTCTCCTCCATGGTGTGTGTACGTATCAATATATATGCATAATTTGAGACAGACAGAGAGAGAGAGACACTACAGCAACAAGCAAATTAACTTTAAATTAAATTTATTAGTAAGATTCAAATGACCTAATATGAGCATCAAATTATGCTAGCTTATTTAATTTGATGCTGGTGGTAGTGACGGGGGCCTAGATTTACTCTAAAATCAACTCGCTTCCATTGGGTTCTTGTGTCTAGAGGAAATGTCCACATCCTATTCCCAGAGAAGCCGTAGTGCAGACTTGTAGTTTTCATATATTGACATTCGCTTTGAGCATACCTCACTCCATCACCTTTTTACCGTGGTCTCCCTCTACACTTCCAAGAGAGGGTCACATAAATTGCATCCTGTCACGTTGTGACTGACATGGGGGAGTGTAAACTGTGTTAGCTCAACACCTACTATGCTGACTCCAGACATCCTCCATTGCTACCTTCTCTCCTTGAAAGTGAGTCTATTCAGAAAAACTAAAGCTGGCTGGATTGAAGATTAGAGGCTGCCTTTTTCTTGCCACTCGGATTTGAACCAGTGGAATGTCCCTCTGATATCACTGTAATCCATCTTATTTAAAGTGGAGCATTTGATTTCTTCACCACCAAGCCTCCCTTCCACTTCAGGAATAATTCCCTTTCGATCTCCTACTCATTCAGATAAAAATACCATCTCATATTAATAACATATTTCTGAAGAAGCTCAAATCATTTTTCAGATATTTCTCTAATCTTCACAGCATTCCTATAAGATAGGTAATGTCCATACAATGACTCTTCTCAACCAAGTCAGAAGGATTATGCAAGGGTAGTAGGCGCCCATGGGTATTATTGAACTGATTTTCATTCTCACTAAAAATATATTTACTGGGAATTGAAGCAGTGCATTTATTTGAAAAATATATATTTGAGTTTAAGGGTAAAAATGTGACTTGGAATAATGACTGTGTGGTCCATACTGTAGTATTTTGACATTGATAGAGATACATGGCTTCTCACAAGATGCAATATGACTCATTTGGATACTGCTAGCATAAATTTCTGAGTTGGAACATATAATAAGAATGAAAGTATTAATGAGAAAATGTATGGATTCTGTGAAAGAATATTTGTGATATAATATTTAAATATTTTATTTAACGTATTGTGCTATACGGGAAAATAAATTTTAAAAATTTAGATCATTTCAAGACAAGATTGCTTTGTGGTGGTCTAATAATTTGATTTTTAGGAATAATATATACTAAGGCTAAACAAATGATAAATATAATATTACACAAGATTTGTACTGATAAAAGAAAAATTAAATAGAATATTTTAATCATATTAACTATATTGCTAAATAATACCCAGAAAGTGATAAAAATAAAGCTTTTCTCTACTATTATACTGAAAATATAGATAACACATATAGTGATATCCCAGGATTACTGCCATTCTTAATACATTTATTCTGTTATTTTCTCCAAACAATTATTATTCTCTTTCCAGACAAGAAAAGTCTGGTACATATTCCAGCACTTACCCAAGGGTGGTGCACTGAGATTTGAATCCATGATGTCTAGCTATCAGTTCTGTTCTTCTGTTACACTTAAATAATATACCTAAAAGTGTATCTAGCTGTGAGGAATTTTCTTGTTAAATTAGAAATGTGAAGAAATTGCTGTAATGAGAAGCACTGCTAAAGTTCATTGCAGAATTGTTAGAGAAAGAAAACTAGATCAATCCAATGTGCGCAGTGTGTACCATTGTTTAAATTCGGTGATACTTTTCTTAGGAGATACTTTCAGTCCCACAGTACCATCCCCATACAATTTCTACTGCTGGACAACTTTCAACTTCCACTTAACCCCAGTAGATAATACAATATTCCTGAAGGCAGGACTGGAGGTTTGGAATGGATGAATAAATATAATTCAAAACAAACAAAAAAATCATCTTCTGTGCCACAATGTAGAAAATGAAAATTTCTATGAATGAAAATTTAGAAAAGAAGTATTATATTCTATTTGTTCCTATTTAAACTAGAGGATCAGTTAAAATTTCAGATATTTAAAATAAATATATCAGAATTAAAAGAAATCATAGAAATACAATGCTGTTTCATGACTAAAGTCTAATTTTTCTGAAAATTAAAAAAATACAAATAGGTAATATTTTTGAGTATTATCTGTATGCTAAGCAAATCTTGGTACTTCAGATAGATGAAATAATTTAAGTTAAAAATGCTTTCATAGAATAGGAATTATACAATTATTATGTCCATAATTCAGATACAGTAATGGGGAAGGAATTAGGCATATCAAGTAAATAAAATTGGTGAGCAAGAGAGGCAGGATTCAAAATCAGTTTGCCTCATTTCAAACTTTTCAACAATGTATTATTATGTAAGTTCTCATAATTTTCTGAAGTTAATATTCAGCATTAATTTAACATATCACTTCCAAAAATAGACATTTATTTTCTAACCATATTATATTTGTTTCATCCTGAAAACTTTTCTCCAAATTACTTATTGCTGACTTCAGAAATTAATTCAGGCATCACCCTTTAGGAGTACCACATTTAAATTCATATCTATTTTCACTCATTAACATACATGTATTATGTAGTTCACAAACTATTAAAACAATCTGAAGATTATGTATATATATGTATATATGTTGTCTTTCTGCAAATAATAGAAATACAGAAAAATATTGATACCCAAAATATATATTAATTGTTTTTCATATACATTCATTAAAGATGGGAAATTACATGTTTATGTCACCAAATGTAGAAAGCTTTTCAATGAGATTTAATATCACTTCATGATTAAATCTGGCTTAAAGACTTGAGTTGGAAAAGTAAGTACTTAAACTGATGAAAGATACCTACAAAACCCTATCGCAAACACTGTATATAATTGTAAACCTTTTAAATGCATTTCCATTAGTGTCAGGGCTAAGAAAAATTTGTTTGTACTGAATACCCAACTCAGATCAATCAATAAATTATATATATAAAAAAGCCCTAAATATCTCCTGGGAAAAATATGAAAATGTACAACTAATTAAAACAATATGGTTTATTATGGGAATCAATACAAAAGTATATATTTCTATAGACTAATAAGCAAAATAAAATACAATGTTAGCAATAAGATCAACATAGTTTTCAGAAATACATTTGATAAAAATTTCAACAGACCCTTTTGTAACTTTTAAACTACTATTAAAATTTATATGGAAGTAAGTAGAATGAGAGATAAAGAAAGGTTGATTAAGGGGATCTAAGTTGTATTTAGAAGAAATATGATTTGGTGCCCTATTGCACAGTAGTTTGATCATACATTAAGATGTACTGTACATTTCAAAAAAGCTAGGATAAAGAATTTTGAATATTTTTACCACAAAGAAATAATAAGTGAGGTCTGGGAATTTAGCTCAGTGGTACCACTGCCTGCCTCTAGGTCCTGAGAGTTCAATCCCCAGTACCTAATAATAATAATAATAATAATAATAATAATAATAATAATAAATGAATGATGAATATTGTGAAGATAGATTTGTTCATCCTGTCTTGAACATTACACAGTGTTACATGTATCAAAATATCACATGCTCCACCATAAATTTGTATAATTCTGTGTCAATTAAGAAGCAAATTTAAAAATTACAGGAAAATCATGCCCAAGAACTTCCATTGAAGAGCAAAAACCCAAAATTTGTACAGACATTTTTTAGATGAAAAAAAAGTTGTCTGGGACTTATAAAAAACCTGAAGTTAAGATTTAATAAGAGTCGAAAAATAGATAATCTAGAACAGAATCAAAAGCCCATGTACACACTGACACAAGAAGGTAGATCTTAGCTAACAGATCAATGTGAGAAATGATGGACTATTTCATGGAAATATTCTTGGACATTTGTAGCTCTTTAAGAAAAAGTGAAAATGCATCTTTACTTCGCACCAAAATCAGTTTCAGATGAACTGAAGCCTTAACTCCAAGGGGCTAAGCTTTTGAAAGAAAGGGAGGAAATATACAATGATAGCTTGGTCACTTAAAGTAGGGCAAGAATTATTCAACAAATACAACATTCACAAATAAAAAAGTGATCAATTTCACTACATAAAATTAACTCTGTTATACAAAGGATAACAGAGATGTAAGACAATTACTCATAGCTTAGGAAAATATACTTTAATTCAAAACCATAAAACATTCATAATTAAAAATTTTTATGACAAACTACAAACAACCTAAGAAGGTAAGAAATGGAGAAAAGCCTCAAAGGGACACTTCTCAAAAAGGAAGCACTACTGGCCTTAAATACAAGATGAACAAGATTGATAATCAGGGAAAGGGTGTTATACTCACAGAGATATTTGCCTTTGCTCACTGGGAAAAATGCAAAATTTTGCCAAGGAGCTACTTTTGAAGCTAAGGCATAATGAAAATTTGTAAATTGCTTGTAGAAACATTAATTTTCTAAAAATAAATTTAGAAAGCAATTTGGTGTTAACTCAGAGACTGCATATGCCCATATCCTATGACTCAGCAATACCCTATTAGTAATATACCTCTATTGCTGTGTTTGATTGATGGTTATCAGAATCTATAATAAAATGTATTATAATATAGATGCTATATATAAAACACAAAAAGATTTTTTAAAATAATGCCTATTATTACTATTATAAATTCTGCTATTTTCTATTCTATTCAAAGTTACCTTTTAAAGAATACTGATTTTGACTCAATAAACTGATTTTTATGATCTTTGGGATCACAGCTCATAGTTTTAATGCTAACCTAAAGAAACTCAGGGACATAGGTCCCTGAAGACATATATAAAGTCCTCATCACTGTATTATTTTTAATAGGTAGAAGGTAGAAATGAATGCTCATTAAAGGAAAACATACTGTTCCATATCCAAAAAGTTAATCACACCAACAGCAGTACTTCAAAAACAGCTTTTTATATAAGCTTCTTGTCCTCTAACTCCGGCAATGGTCAAAATCAGAACGAATTGGTCTGCAATGTTGGGATAAGTTCCAGAAAATAGAGAGAGTAGGATTATTTCCCTGCATGTCTGGTACCTTAATTTCGAACTTAACTTCTAGGAAATTGGTAATTCCAAGTTATCCTCAGAACAAGTAGTTTTTTTGTAAATGCTGAGTAGACTGGGGTGTGATTAGACTGTAACAAGTAAGTGGAACTTAGAACATCCATATTTCCCTGGTATATTCTACTTCACACTGATGATCATCAACATGAAATTATCTAGCTCCTACTAGTTATCTTCAGATTTTTTTTTTCTTTTAGAAAATCACTGCTTTCCTTCTTTGGAACAGATTATAAATTACTACTTTAAAAATAACAAGACATAACCTTTAAGCCTTTATACAATATGAAACCTATAGATGAAAGAGTGGTGAGATTATTCTTATACAAAAATGTCTCTGTAATGTCCTCACCTGAACTAATGGTCTTTCTTGTCTAAAAGAAGCAGGTGAAAATCACTTTAGCAATATAAGGAAACAAGAGAAATTCTAACTACTTGTGCTGCTACTGCCAGAAGAACTTTAAGAAACTTTTGGCAATAAGGCTATCAAAAGATGAGAAAAAAAAAGAGAGAATAATTGAGTGGCTAACAACAATAAAAATATTTACAAACTTTACAAAGAAAAATGAGAAAAAACTCTTCCATTAAAGTTTCAAATCCCTATTTCTCAACTTGTACTTACTGACCATGAATAGCCAGGGCTGGTCACCTCTGAAATTTACCAGTGACTGAGAAAAAGAGTTGAATATGTTTGTGTGAGTAATTAGGGTGATGAGTTCCTGTGTGATTCTCTGAGATTTCAGCAGGAGGCAACAGAAAGTCTATACTTTATTTATTCAACACTCACAACTGAACTTGCTTTAGGAAGGATACTCTTGTAGGCTTTGGGGACAAGCCCTTGCTCATGAGAACTGTAGCTATGAAAACAGACTCTCATGATGAAAAGATACTCGGAGTGGATAGAGGCCAGCTATCAGGAGGGATGGTGGGAGCTTGGGTTGAGTTTAATAAAAGAGAACCATCATCAGATCTATTTTAGAAGATTCAGACCAATCTCGGAAGAGGACTGCAAATGTAAACAGGTAAACAAAGTACACATGTGGTGTAGGTTGAGACTTGACTAATTATCACACATTGTCTCTGGCTTGCAGAATTCTACAACCAGCTTTCCTATGATTTTGTCTCCCATGCGCTTGTCTTTGATGCAGCTTGTACTAAGTAATGCAAAGTGGAGATTTTGAGGATTCTTCTGAATTCACATGCACATTTCACAGTTTTTCTTATGTTTTCAACATTGATTTTCTTAGTATAATCTTGAGCTAGGCTTGCCTACGAAGTTCAATATAATGTCTGAGTTGAGATATAGTCAGGACCTAGGCACTGGAATTGTTTAAAAAAGTGTGGGGGGGATGTTATATGGCATATGTAGACACAAACAAAATTCTTTCACTATCTACTGATTCTTATATCTACTGAGCTCCCTTTAGCAAAGATGAACTTATTTGACCTTTCAGTTGAGAGAGAGAGAGAGAGAGAGAGGAAGAGAGAGAGAGGCCAAGACAGAGAGTACACCAAAAAAATGTATACACACTTCAGGAAAAAGAAAAGTTGTATAATGTTTTTTCAACAGATAGAATTATTTTAGATAGATGAGCTAGGTTGATATATTATAGGCAGTGAGATAGGGCTAAGTCCTCCGGAGCGTCAGAGCAAAGGTGAAACTCACCACAACTGCACCTTGGCTGAAAACGAGGCCTCAAGATGGGGACAAGATGACCAGACCCACATATTTTTCTAAGAACTGGGCTGAGTGAAGTATAGATAGGCATCGACTACCCTGGGGGTGACCAGAGGCCTCTGGACCCACTGTCTCCTGGGAGAATCCTTATTCTTTCCATCCACACTTAATATGTGACTAGCTTCCCAACTGGACCCCCTTACCTAAATGACTATATATGTAACCTTATCGGATGTTCATGGCCATGGGCCACGTTGTACCCATGTGGGTTTCACCCTATGAAATTTCTCTGTAAAGTGGTGTCCTCTGTAAAGCAGGACCCCTCCTGCTCCTCAGGAGCTTTTCTATCAATGTCTTCCTACTTTTAACCTCCATCATTCCTAGGACTCATTCTTCAATTTCTAGAGAACAAGAACTTGGCATATCATACAGTTAACAGGTTGGGATACATATTTCATATTTTATATTTCCCTGTGTCAGTATTACTCTCATATGAGGGATCATGGAGGATGTTGTAGATTATAGAAAACTCTCTACACTGTCAGACCTTAGCATAGAAATTGAAAATGCATTTCTAGCAATATCAGTGACCAAGGTTACCCAAGCAGCAGTTCATCATACTAATAAATGTCTCCAGTACCTCTTGTAATTGTAGAGGCCAAAGATATTAATCTCACAACATCTCAATAAATTTAGTATTAAAATATTTATATATTTTTTGTTTCCTGATGTACATGCTTTTTGGCATTCTCCCCCGACTCTGTGTGTGCGTATCTTTACATTCTGAGGTGTATTTAAAATTCAACTAAAATTCCACCCATTACTATTAGAAAAATAAAATCCAGTGCTCACTTTGGCAATAAAACAATTTGGCATTTACTCTACAACTGAAACTAGATACTTGTGAACTTATGTAGCACATATCACATTTCAGAGATAAATATTAGCACTTAAGCTTATTTTACAGAACAAAGTATATGTGATATCTTTGATTTTCATAGTAAGATCTTTATATATTTAATAGATTAAGCTATTCTGTTTTATCTGATGTTATCTTTAACAGTGAGGGATATGCATATGCGTTATTCATTTATGCATAAAAATTGCTATAATATTACTTTAAAATATAAAATCGCTAAGGAAAATTTACTATAACAGGTACTTTATAAAATTCTTCAAAAAATTTGAAACTATTCACACAGTAAAAAGTAAAGATGAAAATGCAAAGAACAACGTCAAATAACTAAAAGTATGTTGTTCTGACTCTCTCAATCAATAAAACAGTTAACATCTTAAATAACAGATGGATAGGCTGCTGACATATTTAAATAATACCAACCTGTCTGTCATGACAAAGAAGGAAAGGTAAGGTACATCAAACCGGCCCTACTTGCTTTGTACTACACGAGTAACAGAGGCACTGGAGGACTCATTTGCAAATGCTTCCCCTATCAGAGGCAGCCTTAGGTTACCTCCTTGGCGGCATGCAGAGTAAACTAACTAATGCACATCCAGACTGCAGGTGTTGATTAGACATTTGTGCTCCAAATGAGAATTGCCAAACATTGTACAGCTAAATTGGCCCCATTCTACTATAGACACAAAATTAATGAATTCTGTAGGAACTAAGAGATTCACAAAATTCAAATTTAAATTAAAAAATACAAGTAGAAAAAAGCAAAAAATCAGCTAAAAATCTCCTGAAAATTCAGGCCCTAGACATTCATGTTTAGATAAACTATCATTAGCTTTATACCAAAAGGTTAATATATGAAGTTAAGACTCACGATTCTTTTTTTCCCCCTCATTGAGTTTATTGGTACATTTTGGTGTACAGTACAGTTACATTCATTATTGGGATCTTGTACCTTTGCATGACAGGTCTTGGTTCTCATTTTTTTCCCCTTGTCCCTGCCCTCCTTTCACCCCCCCCATTTACAAACATTTAATATACATTTTATCCTATTTTTTCCTTTCCCCTGCCCGCCCCCTTTTTGGTACTGGTACTGGGTATCTTGTGTTTGTGGGGCAGTTGGTGGAACCACTGAGCCAAATTCCTATCCCAAGACTCACTATTCTTATTAATCATTGTCAAAATAGCAATTTAATAATAACCTTTTCCTCTGTAGTAATAATTTGCATCATGAGATTTGCATCCACTCAGCTAGAATTATGGAGCATAAGAGACTTCCACTGTGGAATATTTGTAAAATATTCTCCCTAAATTATTTTGTCTTTCAGTAATGTAGATCTTATCTTTCAACTTTTGATAAGGAAAACATTACTTAATGTCATTTTCATTACAATGAAAGAAAACATATAATAGCTGATAAATGCATAACCCTGCCTATGGGTGATAACATACACGGTAGAATAATGATTGGGGATTGATGCTGAGCCCCTATGTAGAAATATTTACAAGGAGGAGAGGTGAAACGAGGTGGGTGGGTCCCTCCTTTTCTGAATGTTTTCTATGTACCATGCTGGAAGCTTTAGAATACACTAGCGTAAATTGTCTACATAAGACAGGAAAAGAGGGAGATATTACATGCTGGAATTGTTTCATACTCCCTAACGTGGCTTCTTATTTCCTCTAGCTCCCACTCATGACACAATGTCTTTGACAAGGTAAGACATAGCTATTCATAATTACTAATTACTAAAGGCTTTTAACAGGTAGGTAATTCTCCCAGCTCACTGTGAAGTAAGCCGATGAAGAACATTTGCTTTTACTTTTTTATACACTGATCCCAAAGCGTCCCTTCTCTTCCTCCTAAACCTCAGTGTTCCTGACCCCTCTCCATGTGTATTGGTCCATCTCTGTATTGGCTTTTGGGTCTGCTCAAGTCAAAGGCCAAACTCCACAGTGGAGTTATGTAACCCTTCATCCTTTTGAGAGTCTTGAGCGCAACAGAACTGGCACCTTGGTTTCCAGAACTTTTTGAGAATTTTTATCTATTTTATCATTTTCAGTGCACAGTCTTTGTTTTGCTTTGATCAAAGCCTTGTTCATCCTTTTGACTACAACCAAGATCATAGCCACGCTGAAGTTCAGCAACACACTAAACAATGCATAGTGACTGAATATATTTAAACTAAAGGAAAGGAAAGCCCACTAGATGGAGCAGGGAATAAATAATAAAGATGGAGAGAGAGAGAGAGAGAGAGAGAGAGAGAGAGAGAGAGAGAAGATAGATTGACATAAACATTAACCAGATGTAAAAATTTTTATCTGTGATTCTTTTGAGGTCAAAGAAAAGTAGGTGGTTTATATTTTTCTTTGGATATTTCTTGGTGTATTTTCTATGAAACCAATGTAGTTCTTCTCTCCACAGATTGATTAGTGAGGATGGATAGTCACAGGTGCAGTCAATGCTGTGCAGAAGATATTCCAGAGAAACGATTACTATACCTATATCATCTATATCTATATCCTCAATGCAAAGCCTCAAGAATCAAATAAATGAGGTTAGGAGACAGCATAGATTTTGGACTCTTCTTTCCTCTTAATTTGTTTTGGAAATTTTCTCATGTTTGCATTGAAAATCTTAAGACACGCTTCTGATTTTAATGCAATGTGTGCATCTGGCTGCCTGTAATAATAATATACATATATTAATCTCGTAGGCATAGAGGAAAGTCAATGGCGTGCTCATGTACAGGTGACCAAGGCATTTTAACAATAAGTATAATTATGTGCTGTAGTTGCCAAGGGAGCCAACCACTGTTAATGTAGAAGAGTTTTGTCTTCTGATAAAATCGGGTTTAAACTCAGCTCTTCTTTCTTAATACCTTAGTATTTCGAAGGAAATTTTATCCTATTTATTCAATCTGTTTTTAAATCATAAAATGAAAATAGGAGGATTAAGTAGCAGATATGTATGAAAAAGTGCCTGCCTCACAGGTGTTCAAAATGGGCAGATTTTTTTCATTATTGACATTAGTTATAATAGATAGGAAAGATCAGTGAATAATTAAGATCTTTTTCCTTTACCAAAATGGTATTTTTGTAGAATAGTTGATGGATAACAGATTTTGTGTACCACACAAAATAGTGCATTCTGAAGTTATACTAGCAATGCAGCTGTCTGAAGACATAATTTTTCCTACTTTTGTCTGTTTGACATTTTACTATTCTTCAGGGAGGAAACACTTCACCAGGGATTCCATTGTTCCTGGAATGCAGTTTCTAGTGGTAATTTTTAGTAACTCAAAGATCAGGCATGTGTAGAAAACCTACCATCAATAACAGAGCTAGTACTACAGTGGACATCTTTACAAAAATATTTCTGATCTTCCCTTCTAGTATTTCTAATAATGTGGCTTATTTTATAGCTTATGTTCAGCTCATTTACTAAGCATATAAAAATAAAAGCATGAAATAAAATGAATAGTTATCCATTCCTGATTAAATATTTCTGAGTCAGGAATATCCTCCTTCATTCCATGGCTCCAGAGGTTCTCACATACCTCCTTGGGTGCCGGTGGCCCAAGTACTGATGGTGCAATTTCTCCATGGCAAGAGCTGTGTATTCAATAAACTGAGAAAGCAGGAATTTGGATAGTTCCTTACGTATTATACTTAGTTATAGTTAATATTGTACGTGTAGTTCTGCCCTATAAAGTTGAAATAACAATAACTACTTCACAGAAAATTAGGAATACAACTTGTTTAATTCTTGCCATATATCTAGCACATATCAGGTATTTTGCAGACTTTTGTTCCTCTTCTTTCCAATTATAATCTCTAATATCCTAGGGTCTAGTTATTAAGGCCCGGAGAACTTCAAGTGATCTCACTGTAGATAATAGGTTTCTCATCAAGTACAGATATAATTTCTTAGAGATTCTAATTATCCTTTGAAATTCTTATCATTTTATCTAGTTTGGTCAACTTTTGAACTATTTTATCTAACTTATAGACATGTTGCCCACTAACTACAGCATCTGAAAAATATATGTGTCTGATTTTTAAAAAAATCTTGATGATTGGTCCAGAAGATGCTGGATATTTCCCCACCTAGAAAAAGTTATGCTTTTTCTTTTTCAGATATATAGAGTTTAGACACATCAGTCCTAAGATCTGGGCCTGGTTTTGACTGAGTTAAAGATTTAGATAAATGTAATCCATATATGAATTGCTCCCATTCCTCAGATGAGGACTTTTGATTAAGAGTCTGGCAGTATATCTTCAATATGTATCCATTTTCCTATGAATGAATCTATATTGAAGATATATTCCTAAGTGAAATAAATAAGTCACACATGTGTAAATACCGAATAGTTTCCCTGGTGTGAATAATCTGCAACAATGCATAAGATTCTAATAAGATTACTGACATTTAGAAATGGGAAGAAAGGAGCTAAAGGTAAGGTGGGATGGGTAGGGGAAGAGTAAAAAGGGAAAAGAAAAAAAAATGTGAGAGAATGAAAAGATGGAAATAAAGTGTTTGTAGATGGGGAGGAGAGGAGGGGGTGAAGGGAGGGCAGAGGTAAGGGGAAAAAATGAGAATCAAGACTTGTCATGTAGCGGTACATGATCCCAACAATGAATGTAACTGTACTGTATCCCTAAAATGTACCAATAAACTCAATTAAAGCTGAAAAAAAACAAAAACAAAAACAAAAACAATATTGGTCTTGAAAAAAAAAAAAGAGTCTGGCAGATCCTTGTTCACTGATCTCTGAAAGTGTACTGGAGATTCAGTTCTACCTTCAGAGATTTTAGGTTAGCTCTTTAGCCTACTGCCCTACACAGCTTCACATTTTTGCAGTCTTGACAGAGTATGTGCTATGTGTTTGTGACAGGTCACCCCATAGAGATCTTGCTTTCTAAATACTTCAAAAATTCAGAAGAGTCCCTCATCCTCTCATTGTACCCAGCACACAGCAAATGATTTCTAAGAAAACCTAGCTTTGTGTTTGCAGGTCTTTTAGATCCCTATTCATCACACTAACCCACTAGACTATCAAAACCTCTGTTGTTGGTCTGTTTGTTTAGGTCAGTCTTCATCTTTGTTCTTTTATCTTAAATCTTTAAAAACATTAGGAAGGAAGATAACTTTCAACTTACTTATTAAAGGTTGTTCACTCTTGCAACTTTATTTGCTCTAGTCCTTGTTACTTCCAGAATTTTCCATTGTCTTTAAAAACTATGATTGTACTATAAAGCATCTATTTACTTATAACAGTATATCATAGATTTTAAAAATCTCAAAGTTGTAGTTATAGTACATAAGCATAGTAAAGGTTTCCTTTTCTTTTCTTTTTCTTTTTTTGGTACCGGGGATTGAACTCAGGTCCTTATGCTTGCAAGGCAGGCCACCAAATGACTGAGCTAAATCCCCAGCCCCGAGGTTTTCTTGACTAGCAACACATTATAGGGACTAACTGTAAAACATATTACATTGTTCTGAAAATATAAAAAAAGGATCAAAAGGTATAATAGATAATGTGAAATAGGAAGAAAAGGTCCAAGGGTGAAGGAGAGGAGAAAGAGGTTGGGAAAAGGAAAGAAAGGTATGGAATCAATATGAGAAAAGGAAAAAGTGGAAATTAAGTCTTTGTAAATAGGAAAGGGTAGAGGGGTGGAAGGAAGGGCAGCGGAATGAGGAAAAAATAAGAACCAAGATATACTGTGTAAAGGTACAAATTTCCATGATGAATGTCATTATATTGTATACCTAAAATGCACCAATAAAATTAATTTAATGGGGGGAAAAAACAGGTGGCCTAAAAGAGTAGATCTACAACTGAGTTGCCTGGAAAGTTTTATTGACTGAATTTAGGATTGCTTTCAGAGGACTAAGCTTATCAGGATGAACATCTTATGAGTGACCAGGGAGGGTTAGACCCTCCAGATAGTGAGCCAAGATGCGGAAAAAATTCAAGAGATATTCCATTCAATAGATAGTAATAATCTAGAAGTAGTCATTCAACATATTCCAAGTCTTTATTTTACTTTCCTGGACACATAACTAAGAACTGAATTTTGTATTATAGTAAATCTAGAAGTAGATCAACTCCAAAATAGAGAAATTCAAAATGAGGGCTCTTCCTTCAAAATTTTATCATTACTAGTTGACTGCCCCCCAAATATAAAATAAAAACAATTTCTATCAACCTCTTTGGGCTATTTTGGTAACAAAATTAATTTATGTGTAAATGCATGTACTATCTCTGATTAATATCAATTTGTTATGTGGAGTTGCTGCCATTATGTCTCTAACTTAAGTATCATTAAAAGGTAAACCTAACTAATCATGAGAATTTGATTCACTAGCCTCAAAAGACTTGGGGCTCATACTCTATGCTACTCCATTTTTTTAATTTTAGCAAATCATTTAATTACAGTCTTTATACATAGCCATATATTGGGAGATCTCCCATTGAAGGGAAGAATTCGTGCTCAATTTTTTCTGATGTTACTTTCTTTCATACATGACAGTTAGAACCAAAGCAATGTTACTATAATGTCACTGTTGACATTACCATGAATTTATTTTGCAGAATTGACTGGCACTTGAGAAACTTACTACATATTAATTTTACTCTGATGTCCATAGCCCTAAGAAAATGATAATTTAAAAGAGTGGAGAGAATTATCATGAGACTTAAGGTTAAAACAAAATGCAAACTAATAATTCAATGTAAATAAAAATAAAGTTCAACTTTACTTTATAACTACTTAAAAATAAGCAGAAGAAATAGATTTTAACCCTAGCCCTTATGAATTAAAAGTACATAGGATTAAATGACTTCAAGTCAAGAACCTGTGTCAAAACATGAGTTACACCTAAAATTACAATTCACATTTCCCTTGTTCTCATTAAAAGTCATTTAGCTAAAGGAAAGTTGAGATGTGTATTATTTCTTTCTTTTCCATTAAGGGTAATAGTATCTATTAAATGATTTTAATATTTCAAAAAGTAAGTCTTTTAAAATAGACTCTTCCATTAGTACAGAAGAACTTTCAAAAATTATACCTAAAAGAAAAACACCTGAATATAGATCTGAAATGTAAATGTGAAGTTTATAAAGGCATCTGATTATTTAAGGAAAGAAGAATATATATTAAAAGGGCCAAGAGATATCTACATATTGGACAACCCATGTACCCAAATCTTCTCTCCAAAAAAGTGTTCTTCTGTGTAACAAGAAGTCAGCCATTAGTGGTGGGGGATCAAAGAGGAAAACTTCTTTGCTAGTATGCCAGGAAAAAATAACCCAAGTGTTTTTATGTAGAGTCTCATACTTTTTCAAAAGTGGTGGTGAGAAACAGGTATATAGAGGTTTAAAGAGTTTTAAAAGAGATCAAGTGTATGTGTGGGATACATTAATAATCCCCAGCTGGAACAAGTCTTTAAAATGATCTACAACCACCTATCTTATACAGGCACTATATTCATACACAGGAGTATAGACACATTCTTGATATATCCTTTGTCACTCATGGAATATTTCACCTTTCCTTATGATTATCTCTTCCATAATAAAAAAATCATTCATAGTCAAATGCGTTCTTAAAGTTAATTTTGGTGATGGTATAGGAATAAATGAAATACAGAGTTAACATGAAAGCTTTGTACTAAACCATGTTTCAGTTCTGTAAGTATCCAAAAAGAGAAAATTGAAGGACTTAGATCTTCTTGCTTTCTTTAATACTTTAATTAACATTTCTAGGATTAAAGAAATAAAGATGGGAGGTTGAATCTTGACTTTAAACCAGAATAATCTTATGGTTAAATTATAACATGTCTAAATTTAGCACTCATGCAAAAGAAACTATATACTCAGCAGAGAAAACACAAATTTGAGCCTAAGTGAGCCATAACAATAGATAATTAGATGTGATTTTGAAATTAATAGGTCAGAATCACATCTCTTACAAGTAGGTCACCTAAGATGAAAATCTGACTTCATTCTTGTTCACTTGTAACAGTAACCTTTCGCTCCTCCAGATCCAGAAGGCAACAAAGTGATTCAACCTTACTGAAATTTCACCTCCAGTAATCCATTATATCTTAACTTACACATTAAGATTTTAAAACCTCCATCTGGTGGACATAACTTGACCTCTTTTGATTTATAGGCAACCTGTTTTCACAGGTAAGCAAAATTATTTTTCCTTTGACCACCTGGCGAAGGCGGGAACTGCTGAGGCAAGCCTGCTCTCTAGTGAGCTATTACTGCACTACCAATATGCCATTACCAGGGAGGAATCAGGGTGATTGAATGCCTAGGAAATTAGAGCTTAAGATACTCTTGGAAACTAGACCCCACTAAATGTCTCCTTATCCCTAATCAATTGTGATCTGAAACAATCACTCCAAAAGCAGTGGGGAATTCATTCTCTTTGCTTGCGTTAGAGGAATTAGTGTTGTTTATGATTATTAAATAAGGAATCTATATCTATATCATCTATAGAAGAAGACTTCCTTATTAATCAATTTTCTCCCTATAATGATAATGTAACTGAAATTACTTAATTCTCAACTGCATTTCATCTTTCACAATAGCATGCATATTGATGATATGGCTTACAACAGTCGTAACAGCCAGCAGTACACTGCTTTTGTATGTGTTACGCTGTTATGCTTCTAACTGTAGAGCATATAGTCAGACTTGCATTTTTCAAAGGGCAATTTTGGCAACAGTATGAAAGATGGTTTGAAGATAAGGGACAATATCCGAGAGATCAAGTATAAAGCTATTTAAATTTCTAAACTCAAGACGAATGACGGTGCTGTGAAAGAGAAAGAGAGAGGTGGGAACTGCTTCAGATGGATTCAGGAGTTAGAAACTCCAGCATTTTATAAACCACTGAATGTGGGCATGAGGAAAAAGTATGGCCAAGAAGGACTAAGGAGCATATATGCAGAGTCACCGAGGTGCAGAATGTAGGAGGAATATCAAGTTTAGTGGAACTGATTTATTTTTAAATGTGCCTACACCCAAATTTTAAAAAATGATTCAATGTGACTTCTAAATATAGTGTATAATATACAAACATTTACGATGAAATATGAGCAAGCAATTCAGAATAATAGGAAATTAGAACAGGACAAAGAGCAGGAAGCAAAGCTGATAAACAAAAATGCATACTTTAAACTGTACAGTATTAAATCGCCTCACATTTAGTTCAGAGACTTCTGTCAGCCAAAGCAAAGAAAGGAATAAAATTAGCTTCTGAGACCAATTTATCTTCTCAAGAGAATGGAAACTAGCCAGGGAAGTATTAAATGACTGAGCAGTTGAAACTCTGAACTAATTTAGACAGAATATTAGTTTAAAAAATAAAGATTTTTTTTTTGTTGCAATTTAATAGTGTAACATGCTGACAACTTAAAATTGCCATGAGGATTTTTAGATGGAAGCCAGAATTCCTATGTTATGACAGAGAGAAGACACTGGAAATTAATATTTCTGAGAGCTGTACTTATTTTTAAATTTGACTTTACCAATTTTAGTTGAAGCAGATGATTTTTGACACTTAAAAAAAAATCTCAGTTTCTATCTCATTATATATTTTTGCCCCAGAAAATTGCTTAGTAAACATTTAGATTATAACTTACTCAAATAAAAAAGAGAACCAGAAGTTCAGTTTTTCTTTTTAAAGTATTTTATGATTCCTCTTACTTTCAAAGATTACAAAAATGTAAAATGTGGATTTAACTAGATTTTGGCTAGGGGTATGGGCAATAGGTTATTTTTGCAAGTAGATTAATTATTTTAAAACTCAAAAGTTTTATGAACCTCATTGTAGCATATTATACTACACATTATACATAGTAAAAGGATTAAATGCATCTGCCATTAGGAGGAATTAAAAACCTTGGCTTTATTGATAAGTAGTAACTGAATGGAAAATTTGACAGGGTGAAGGTAAATCATTTTAACTTTTTATGACACAGTGTTGCATAGATTACATTCTCTTCCACGCAACCAGATTTAAAAAAAGAAAATCTGAATCTTTCATTACTTAAAAAATAATGGGGGTAAAAAGAGGGAGAAAGAAAAATGAACTTGTCTATATTGCACACATTCTCTGTGCCAGACAGGATGTACGGAGCTATACTGTTACTGCAGCCTTAAATGAGGGAGTCTGAGTTTCTACATTTTCTGGCTTGTACAGATGAGGGACCCAAGCTCAGTGAACTTCAGTTTGCTTTAGGTTCCACTGCAAACACATTAATAGTTTGGACTGAAACTCAGATTTCTGAATTCCAAACCAGTGTTAAAAGAAAAATAACCCTCTTTAAAAGATTTTTTTCATCCCAAATTAGCAAGAATGAGGGTTTCTTAGGAAATACAAAAACTTTTCAGTGCACAAGCGTACCACAAAATTTAACCAGCGTTAAAGTACAATCTTATTTTAGAAATATTAAAATGAAAAAGAAAAGTGGAAAAACATGTATGATTGAGGTACTGATTTGCCACACATTTACTGAGTGCGAATCACCTTTTTCAGAGCAAAAGAAGATGGCTGAAAAGTCATGACAACAGCCCTGAACTCAATTTTTAGTTCAAAGTCAAATTTGTACTAAGTATAAAACAATGCAGTGTATTCTTTTCCAATTTAGTTAAACCATAACTTCTAGGTATAAAATGAACACACAATCTTTTATGAACACACATATTTAACCTTTCATAAAATTCTTTTACCCTGAACAGTGACAGTCATATGCAGATTTAGAGCTTGGATTTTGCAGTGAGCTGCATGTGATTTTACATCTCAGCTCCACTCATCCTGCTTATTTTACACAAACTTGCAGTGTAAGAGTGAGATAAATGCCTGCACCTTACTGTAGTTATCAACCTTAAATAAGATGGAATGGTACAATATGTAGTAAAGTGTTCTGCCCACATTAACTGATTTTGAAAAAAATACTGTAGTGTTACTATAATAGTGGTAGAAGCATTAGCATCAGTTTCTGAGGTCCAAATGGAAAATTTACAAGATAGCTCTCATTTGACTAGAATAAAAATCACTGCTCTGTATTGCAAATTAGGCTTCTTGTATTTTGTTTCTTCTCTCCAATACTTTCTCCTCTGTCTTTGCCTACTTCTTCATATTTTCTCTAGAATGCATACATATAATATATAATGTAATTTTTAATACATAATTGTGAATGTATGGATATAAATTATATACAGTATTCAATTTATACTAAAGTGTTATATTGCCATGCAGCTAATCTACTTTGTCTTATCTTTTTATTAGTTTTTAAGGTCTTAGATGACAGATATTGAGATCATCTTACTTTTCTTTATAATTTTATATTTATACTTGCTACCTCAGAAAATTAATTTCTCTCTTCTGGACTAGAGATAAATTCAAACTTACTTTAAAAAATCATAGCATAATCTGAAGACAGAGCAGATTAATAGTAACTTTAAGTAGCAAAATCGGAAGTGAAAAAGCCTGCCACTGACTTATTTTTGCATCAGTCTCCTCCCACCTTCCTACTCCATTTTATTTCACTTTCCACCCTCTCCCCCATTTCCAGGATCTGCACACCCAGACCCATTTTAATTACATGTGGGAGGTTTTCTTAGCTTTTGAGAAAAAGCTGCTTTATTTGGAACCCAAATCAGAAAAGAGATTTTAAGAAAAGCAAAGGCTCAGAAATTAAGTCAGCAGTCATTGGCTATCAGAAAAGGAGCGGGAATTAAACTCTTCAATAACTAAAAAAGCTTTCACACTTATGTATTATTTTCCTCTGAGCTATTTTTTTTCAGACACTAATGATGCACATTGAAGATTCCACCTGTGTTTTGAAAGCTATTGGGTGACTTAGATTAACGATGTGGTCTGCTTATGTTTTCTCCACACTCTGGAGAACAGTCAGGTAGGCTGCTGAATGCTCCATTCTGGGGCCTGAATCATTGATTCCTGGTGGGAGGTGTACCAAGACCAGAAGTAAACAAGCTAGAATTCAATTAAACTAGCAGAGGACACTGACAGTTCTTGTCATGGTACTGACATTGTAGTTATAACTTCTTGAAGCCATTTTAAAAAATACATTGTAGGTATCTTAGACCAGGATAGATTAATTTCACAACCCAGTGTCAAAGTAAATGAAAATAAAAACAAAGAAATAAAAACCCCCACATTTTCATACTTCATTTTTAACTTTCTACAATACATTTACTTTATGAGATGCTTGTTGCTGCTATATGAAATCCAGGGGGAAACTTCTAAAATCCCAGAATGCCATTCAAAATAAAATGTACCACATTCTCAGTTTATGCAGGGAAGTGTAGAGATTACTAGTAGTTTCTTGTTTTAATTATCTCCTTATTAGCCTCTAACCTATACTGAGAAATACATTTACTTGAACAGAAATAAGGTTTTTTTTTTAAATTGTAAAAATGTATTTGATACTTGATTGAGTTAGCTAAATCAAGTTTATTTAATTCTTTCTGCAAATTAACTTGAAATGTCTAGCTTCTAAAAGTAATGTAACCATTTTATGTGTACAATTTGGGAAACAGAGAAAATAAAAAAGAGAGTGTCACCCTAAATTAGGAGTTATTACCATGGCCATATTACGTTACTTTACTTTTGTTTGACAGTTGAGATCATAGGGTATACTTCAAATTTTATCTTTCACATCAGTGTCTTTATTTAGTTTTAATTCTACTTTTTCACCTGTTAAGAAGTATATTTTCTTGTTACTATATAGTCTTCATAAGCATCTGTGGTTTATTACTTATCCAGCATAAATAGAAATCTAGGTACGGTGACATGTATGACATTCTTTTGAGATTAACACTTAGAGTTACACTCGGGACACACATCGGTGAAATAAATGTCAGCTCGTGCTGCCCAAGGAGAATCTTGTCATTGAGTTTCACTGTTCACGTCCACTCTCAGATTAAGAAATGTGGCAACCTCTCTCCAGATAACATCAAATTGCTTGCACTCCTTGCTTCAAATATTCTATTGCATATTCTTGTTTCCCTTCTCCTCAGAAACCTTACTGCAGGTGGCTTTCTACTTTGTTAGAGTAAAGTAAAGCAGTGAAGACATCCCTGAGATTATGCTGCTAGCTACCTAATCTGCCCCCTACAGCTCTCTCCAGGAGGAAAAGTTTCAGCACTAATTCTCTCCCCTAGAGTGTGACCACCATGAAAACTCCCCGTGGTTCTTCCCCTGTGACAGTGTGTTGGGAAGTATGCATGGGAAACGAATGAGCAGAGGATACAGTGTTGATGCAATGAACTCCAACTGCAAAGTGCTAGAGCATACTGTTTAGAGGTAGGAATTTAGGTTTGTTTTTTCCTCTGTAAAAGATTATTCTTAATAGGATAAAAAA
>NW_022900930.1:24896019-24916108 GCF_012274545.1 Fukomys damarensis
AGGAATTTAGTTGTTTTTTCCTCTGTAAAAGATTATTCTTAATAGGATAAAAAATCCTTTAAAACAGTTCCTTTATACACAATGATTTGGAATATAGTGATTAAATAAATGTAGACTCTACAAAGGAAATAAATACACAATTTAGCCCAGATATACTGAGTCTCCAGGCTACTTGGGGCTAGCTCCTGAATCTGGGACAAGAAGATTGTACCTAATTGAAATCTTACAGCATATTCCACTTTGCAGGGTGCAGTGTGCGAGGCCAGCTTTAGGCTACATCAGTTCTTGGGTGAGAGTCGTCAGGGAAGCCGTAGACTCTACAAAGGAAATAAATACACAATTTAGCCCAGATATACTGAGTCTCCAGGCTACTTGGGGCTAGCTCCTGAATCTGGGACAAGAAGATTGTACCTAATTGAAATCTTACAGCATATTCCACTTTGCAGGGTGCAGTGTGCGAGGCCAGCTTTAGGCTACATCAGTTCTTGGGTGAGAGTCGTCAGGGAAGCCGCTCTGTTCTCACAGATTTTCTCTCCCCAGTCAGGTACTAGTGCCCTCCTTTCCTCTTTTGTAATCCCCAGGTTAAAACTGAAATGTGAATGGCTGATGACAGTTTAAAGTGTTCCACCTCCCGGGGGAAGAGAATTTGAATAGGCATGAAGCTTTAAGCTATTGGATAGAGTTCTGATGGAGAAATCCCAAGTATCAGGAGTGCTCTTTTTATATCACAAGTAGGTACAGGAAGACTTGGGGACCATCAAGGCCTTCCCAGCATGCCAGACACACAGCCATCCTCTTGGTTTGTATTGAGGTATTGAAGTTGGTGACATTTCCTTTGGCGAGAAGGAGGTCTTATCATTGACTTAAAATTCCCTGTGCTAAAGGCAGATCCAGTGTATTTTCTTTGTCTCCCTCCGCCAGATTCATGTATGGGATAGACATAAAAAACATGATGGATTTTAGGGCCAGGTCTCTATGTAGGCTACTTACTATCCAAATTTGGGGCAAGTTAGATTTTTGAGCCTCAGTTTTATTTTGTTTTAGTTTATAGTTGGATTTGTGTTGGTTCATGTTTTTTGTTTTAGTAAAATATAAACATTTTCCATCTTCTACATATGTATACATAAAATTTCCTTGCATGCTGCCTGGCTCTAAACATGCATTAAATAAATGATCTGCTTTTTTTCTTGGTTATATACTTTTAAGGAACTTATGGTTTCTACGTTAAGGGAATTTAAAAGTAATGTCTAGGGCCAGGGGTTTAGTTCAATGACGCTGTCGCCTGCCTCGCAAGCACAAAGACCAGAGTTCGATCCCCGGTACCAATAAATAAATAAAATAAAAGTAATGTCTATTAATATTTTTACATCCTGTATCTATATGTATGTGTTTTAGCATCAAGATTTAATAATGATGATATTCTAGAAATCTGAACACAAAAATGCTTTAAATGATCACCACACTATTTTCTTTATTACCTCTTATCCTTGTGTCCATTTGAGTGATCTAAGATGTCTGTGTCCACATTAACGATTATAACACTCCCATGGTGTTTGGGAGAGATAATAAAAGCCTATAGCATCTAGCATTTATATGAAGGATAGAATCAGGATTTGTCTGAGCAGATTTCATCTTAAATATTTAAAGACTAAATTGTAACCATTAATTTTAGTGTGAATCAAGAGACTGCATTTTAGCATGCATCTTTAAAAATTATCACTAAGTATCATGTGACTCTGAATGGAAAATAATATACTAAAGATCATGATTTTTCCCACTTCAAGGAACCAGTCTAGAAAGTACTATGTGACACTTTTTATTGATTTCCTGCCTTTTTAGTCTTTTCTTCACTCTTCTTTTTCCCAAAATAGATTTTTCAACATCAATATAACCTTTAAATTAGAGTGAAGAATGCTAAAATCTAGTATTAACCAGCACGATAGTTCCAATTTCAAGAGTTCATCACAATCATCTGGCTGGAGAGCCATTTAAAAATACAGATTCCTGGCCACCATTCCAGATTATAAATAGCAATCTGTGAAGTGGGAAACGTTTATCTTTTTAAAACAAACAAGCAGAAACTTCACAGGTAATTTTTTAATGGAAAGATCTGAAAACTTTGTTGTAGAATGTTTAGTTATAAAGTGGACCTTCAAGTTATGACAGGCCTGACAATACGAACAAGTTGAGTTAATTAGGTTAATCAAAGATTCATCTGCCTCTTGTTATCCATAGCATGTACTCAGGTAAACATCCAGATCTCAGCTGTATTCACTTACAACCAATTTGAGATACAACCAGCCAGCACTTGCGAACCTTTCAGTTTGTAAGTCAAGGATCCACAGTATTAGGACTAAAGCAAGCGAGTAGCTTGCTGATTAAATCAATGCAGATAAACAAAATGGTTAGAAAATGAAAAGGAAATTCACATTTGTGCAACATGTACTATGAGTAAACCCAAAAATGCTAAACGTTATTCCCATTGAAATATTACTGTAAATTATACCATTATATCTAATTTATAACTGAAGATTAAGTGGCTTTTTATGACCTCTATGCATTTTATCAGTGGCTAGGCGTACACATGACTTAAGGTCTATCTCAAAATTGCTATTTTTTTCTAGCGATCACTTTTCCAAATTTAAGTGATTTGAATTCTTGGATTAGACCTTGCTGAAACAATTTTTCAGCCTCTTCTTTGTTAATTGCTTTTTCTCTTTGTGCAAAATGTAAGGCCTGAAAATAATAATCCCCATTACTGTTCTAATATGAAAACTGTGTATTATCTGGAAGGCCCCGAGGAAATGGCAGAGAGTGATATAAAGAGAGACAAGAAAAAGGCTCGGCCTTAAGATTTCTTGTAACTTGGTTGAGATTATAACAAATCTATGAGGGAGGAAAAAAACATATACCCGCTAAAAACAGTAAAGGAAAAAAAAACTACACCTGAAGCCAAGAAACTCTCATATTTTACCCATTTATAATTAATTCGATTTGTTATTATTTAGAATACATATTATTTTATGTATCATTAACCAAGGAAAAAAATAATTTAAGCTTAGCAGCCTACCATCATGTTTAGTCTGCCAAAAGCGAGAGCAGGTCCTTCCAGCTTCTTGTTGCTTTGAAATTTACTTTTCCACTTCGCAGGGGTTTATCTTTCCACGCTCCAGCCACCGTCAGCTGAGTGGTGTGGCATGTGATAGCAATCCTCTTACAAACACCAGCTTCATCTACTTGTGGGTATTTTCCTTTATTAAGTCCCATAAAGTACTTGCTGCTTTGAAATACTTGCCTCCCTAATATAAAATGCATGGCCCTCTGCTCTCTTTCTTTGCCTTCTACGTATATACATAGTAACTGGTGTTTCAGTGGAGAAGCAGAGTTTTCTGTTTGAAAAGGCCTTTTAAGTGGCAACTGACCGGAACCTGTTTAGTGTTAACTAGGCACACATCTCAGCTGAAGAAGAAATGAAAGAAGTAGCAGTTATGACCATGGTCACACATGACTAGGAGAGACCATGGCTTTACAGCTGCTACGGGTGGTGATCAGCAGTTCTACAAAATGATTCAATGTGAGGCTGTTTGGGTTTTAGAATTGTTAGACGATAAAACATCATCCATCACAAATCAATTTAAAATGGTCGTTAAGCTTAGTAACAGCTGCTGAAGGTGCTAGGAGGGGAAACAGTGTGAGGCAGGGAGTCAGTTATGAGTTCATCTGGGATGGTTAGGGTAAGTGGGAGCGGAGAGGTGAGAGAATCCCAGTGAAAAGGATCGCTAGTGTAAAAGGTGCATGGAAAGAAAAACAGCAGTTTGGCAGGCAATCCAGACACGAGAAAGCATGGCATTTAAAACATTCCTATATATTAGCATCTAAATACTCTAACTGTTTTACGGTCACTTGATCCTTCCTACTGCCTACGAAGTAAAGGACAAAATCTTTACACCAGAATCTAGGGCCTCCCTCAAATTTCCTCAACCTACCATTTCCACGTTCTCTCCTACTCAGCCAGCGTTTGTGCATTGATGTCACGTTCCTACCTGCATGAGCTACTTGGAGAGCTTTTTTTTCTGACCGTAGGCCCTTTTATTTGAATGCACCAGCCTCTTTCTGTGCACAATTACTGTGTGAATGGGCATTTCATGACCAGTAATCCCCTCCATAAGACAGTACACAAAAATCACCTGGTGGTTTATGCTTCCCAGAGTCATTTGCAAAAGCAGGTGGCATTTAGGGCATTGTGACTGCCCATTAGATTCGTGGTCAGCCTTAAGAAGAGCCACCCTATAACTGATTGCTTCATGCAAAAAGAGGGAGAAGGGCCATTAAGAGCTACCCGTGTGACACAGGTGTTGAATTACTTTTCTCAGTATGTTTTATTCCATGCTTTTCCACTACAGAAAAAGACAATGAGATAGTTAGCTTGAGTGTGCACTGTGCATGTTTATGTGCTATTATTCATGAGGTTAAACACAATCTCAGCCAAGTCATGGTTTGTCTCACTTTAGTGAAGCATTTCTTTGAGAAATTTCAGGAAATGTAATTGCGTTTTAAAGATACATAATAAATTGCTATTGGGCTTTGGTGGAGGTTTGCTGAGGTGTGAACTGACCATTTTTGTTCCTTTTTCTCTTATCAATAGGTTGTACTTCAAGCCCCTGTCTTCAGAGGACAAAAAGATGTGCTGGAATACCAAAAGCTGTAAGTTTATTACTATACATTATGAATAATTTAATGCGGTAACAAAATAACACACTGATAAAAGCCAACAAGTAATATTCTATTCATAGCTGACTGGATAATCAAAGCCATTGTAGGTGCTTTTTCTAATACTAATTTAAAGTTTACATTATGGTCTTTTGCCTTCTCACAAGATAACCACCTACCTGATGAGATAAACAGCACCCTCTTTGGAGTCCTTTACAATTGGGTTCAAAAGTACATTTTCACTACGTACAACAGAAGGGAAATAATGAATGGATAAAGAGGAATTGTGCCTTCCCTGTTTCACTGCCTAGTATTTGAAATTCTACTGTCTATTGGTTTTCTGTGAAGTTCTGCAATGACTGTATTGACCCGGGTCTGAGTGTATATTATGTTATGGAGCCATAAAAAAGGTATACATACAATGCTGAGATTCGGCAATCTTACAGCATATATTTATCGTAAAACTCTTAAGATGAGATTTAGCATATTAATCATAGGGGACTGACTGGCATTCTATATTCTTTTCCTCAGGCAAGGCATGGGCTCAATCAAGAACAGAATCACTGAGCTCAAATCAGCAACGGCAGAAAATAAGTGTGAGAATGGCTAAAAGAAGTTTTCTGAGGGAACCTTTGCAGGCCCTAAAAATGGAGATTAGAGATAGCATTGCTCCTAAGGATGGAGTGTGGGTGCAGATAGCTCCTGTCCTATCTGTGCAGGTTCTACAAGCTTCACCTCCAGCTGAAAAATTACCAGGAGGTTTTAGTAGCGCCCAGGCCTTTTTTTCTGACAGCCATACATTCTTATCTGAAGCTTTAAATCTGCATGTCAGTCAGCGACAGCATCATAGTACTATGCCATCTTTTAAGTAATCAAAGCAGAGGATTTCTGAAATCAGGTGATAAAATATACAAGAAATGAGATTGATTTCATTCTGTTTCTCTTAGAGCAGCAGAATCATGTGAGACTACAGAAAATGAAAATGCAAGCCTTTTCTGAAATGGCTGGGGTTGGGAGGTTTGCATTGTAATTTCAATGTAGGACATTAGGACAAAATATTTGAAGATAGTTAATAGAAAATACAGTTGCCTTTGCCTGTAGAAGAACACATTTAGGTATTATTCAATGTGCGATCCAACGGACCAGCAAAAAATGTAATTACAATGGCTGCTTTTCACTTTTCTGAAGAAAAGCTTCAAGTTAAATTTTATACTTGAGTATAAGTATTTAAACCCTTTGAATCAGTTTGCATTGACAATGGAATCTGAAGCTTATTTGTAAATTATCAAATGTCAAATATGACAGAGGATGAAATATTTTTATCTCTAATTTTTTGAAGTAAGAAATTACAAATAGTTTATTCAATGAGTGATTATTGGACATCTGCTTTATGCAAATCCTCACCATAGTTCCAGAGGATCAAACTAAAAGGAAGAGTATGATATTCTCAAGCCTAGGAATTTAAAATCTAATAAGGCTTTTAATGTCTGTGGTATTTTCAGTTTTATTTTGTATTTTCTTCAAAAAATATTAAAATAGCAGACGTTCTATTCAGCAAATTAAGTATAACTAAAAGTGTCATCTGCTGATTGTGGAAATATAAGAGAAGTGACATTTATTTAACACTGCATGTCAGTCTCTGTGTCAAACAGTATACCAGCATAATCTCATTTAAAAAAAGAATTTCTTTAAAAACAATTACAAATTTGTAGAAAAATTGAAAACAGTTCAGGAATACTGAGAATGCTCATGTGAATTATGTTTACTTTGTTGCTCTTTGAGTTAAAAGCTCAAATCTAGGACTCTAATCTGAAACAATTTTCAGTCTTTCCCTGACTTTCATGACTGAAATTTTTGAAAGTTACATGCCAGACATTTTGTAGAATGCTCATTAATTGGGCTTTTCCAAGGTTTTCTCATAATTAGCTTTAAATTACACGCTTTGGGCTGAAACGACACAACAGAAATGGGATGTTCTTCTCATTGTATTTTTAATGGTGGATCACCATGTCCCTTTGTACCCATTTTAAATAAACTTTGCTAGCTGTTTGATTACAACTGGAATCCCTTCTTTACTAAAACTCAAATATCAAAAATACTATTATTGTACAAGAGAAAATTACAGCTACCCTACCCCACAAACTGCTCTACCACTTGGATATTTTAAAAGGCAGTGGTTTTTATATACAACTATATCACCTTATCTCTCTCTTGATTCTCACAGAGAACCATATGAAGATTTTTCTACTTTGTACCTGCATTTGCTAATGACATTTGTTCAACATAACATAGAGAACTAGGTTACAAAAAGAGGTCTTTTTGACACAAAATCTCATATTTTATTATACAGTGTATTGAGTTTCTAGAGTACAATGGTATATAAAAATATATATGCCAGATAGTTAAATAAAACATGTTTAATACCTACGAGTGAAGCAAAATTTGCTAAATTAACAAATAATATTGAAGATATACTCCTAAGTGAAATAAATAAGTCACACATGTGTAAATACCGAATAGTTTCCCTGGTGTGAATAATCTGCAATAATACATAAGATCCTAATAAGATTACTGACATTGTGAAATGGGAAGAAAGGAGCTAAAGGTGTAGGGAAGGTGGGATGGGTAGGGGAAGGGTAATAAGGGAAAAGAAAAAAAATGTGAGATAAAGAAAAGATGGAAATAAAGTGTTTGTAGATGGGGAGGGGAGGAGGGGGTGAAGGGAGGGCAGGGATAAGGGGAAAAAATGAGAACCAAGACCTGTCATGTAGAGGTACAAGATCCCAACAATGAATGTAACTGTACTGTATCCCTAAAATGTACCAATAAACTCAATTAAAGCTGAAAAAACTAAAAAACAAAACAAAATACAAATAAAATTGAATAGGAATTTAAAACTATGGAAATAAAAGTAATTTTGTGATACTGAGAACTTTTTAAATATATGAATGTTTGCTGATCCATCTGAATGAATTTATATTCTCACTTCCAACTTTATGTTATTATGCTCAGATAATTCAAATTTGATAATTAGTACTTGTATGAGAATATGTCCTTGGTAAATACTAAAAAAGCCTGAATCTTATTCCTAGTCTGTCACAGCTATAAATTCTGAGGTAGTTTATTTTCTTTTTGCCTCAGTTTTGTTTTCTGCAAAGCAAGACAATAGCCTTCTTTGATTGTACACATGTTATGAAACTTGGTACACTGGAAAAATCAATGTATGAGCAGATGGGAAGTCCTTATATTTTATTCTACCTGTCTTTTTTTTTTCTTTTTTCTTTTCCTCCTTCAACATATACCTCAGTGTCCCATGAAAAACAATGCCATCCCACTTAGCATAGAAGGCTCTTCACTTACCAGATGGAACGATATCCTAGCTTTTTCTCTGAAGGTTCTAGAGATCTGTATCAACTGCCCATGAAACCTCAAACCGAAATTCTTTAATTTGTATCATTTTCTTTTTTATATAAAATGACTACAGATGGGGCTGGAGAAAGAGGGCCGCTCTATGCTAGGCAAGTGCACCCCCAATGAAGTACATCCCTAGCCCCATATGGCTCTTCACATGTCTTTAGGGTATCAGGGCATGGAATCGAGGGAACCTCTGGCTTGTATGGAAAAGATAGTAGCTTTGGTTCCTGCCAGAAGGGCTTAGAGTAGTAAAATACAAGCTCAGTGTAAGTTACAACTTTGTTTAGTATGATTTATCATGTGTAATTCACTTGTTCCTCCTCATTTTCCCACCGCTCTATGTCACTTCCTCCTTCTTAGCCCCACCATATTCTCCCCCCTAGAATGCATTTCAGATTTTGGAAAGACTCTGTTGCCATTTGTCCTAAAACACTTCCACTTACATTTCCTTTAGCTGGAGATAGAAAAAAATTATAAAACATCCTTGGACAACACAAAGTTGTAAGAATTTTAGACTGGGACTTATTAAAAGCTGTAGGCTGTTTTCTGAGACTGGATTTATAAAAAGCAGGGGTTCATATGTATAATGTAAGTGAGCACAGAGGGCACCTCTCAGTGAAACAAGCCTTTTTATAGAGGTGGCCTTGATTATGGATACGTCCATCAGGGTGTCACTATCTGAGACATACAGAGATTTTCTCCCTCTGTTCTCTCTTCTCTGTTCTCACCGCTCCCTCTCCCCCTCCCCTCCCCCTCTCATTAATTTGTTGAATCATTCATATAGTGTAGTAAGTGAGCACAGAGGGCACCTCTCAGTGAAACAAGCCTTTTTATAGAGGTGGCCTTGATTATGGATACGTCCATCAGGGTGTCACTATCTGAGACATACAGAGATTTTCTCCCTCTGTTCTCTCTTCTCTGTTCTCACCGCTCCCTCTCCCCCTCCCCTCCCCCTCTCATTAATTTGTTGAATCATTCATATAGTGTATAATGTAGTCCCTGCTGTGAAGAAACACACGTAGTGTAGCAAGCAGAACAGCTTATGTAGTGAACTTTTTTTCTTTTTTCAGAAAGTGTCTTGGCCTATTCTCTTCCACATGTCCAAAATTGAGTCATAAAATTTATATTTATTTTGAAAAAAATCTCTATTTTAAATTAATAAAATGATCGTCTTTCAGATGTTACAAAATATACCTACACTTGGGAAACACTACCAATGTTTGCCATTTTCACTGCCTAAAAACAACCCCAGTAAACAGTCCTATTAACTGACTATAGCATAATTTAAGGATGTGAAATATCTCATTTTGTCTTGTTACTCTGAATATTGCTTTAAAAACTCGCTTTTTTGGGTTGGGGATTTAGCTCAGAGGTTCTGCTGCCTGCCTCGCAAGCTTAAGGTCCTAAGTTCAATATCCAGTACCAAAAATAAATAAATAACACTTCTTTTACTGAGTTCCACGTGGCATAACAGATACTATTGATTAAAAATAACATTTTTCTTATTATAATCACTATTATTTTCATTAGAAGAAAAGTATTAGGCAGACTCAGTTTAAATAAAAACTATTCATTGTCAATTTCTGCTAGGTTCAAACCCATGAATGTTTACTTTTACTTACGGAAATTCTGCTTATTTGAAATAGTTTGGTAAAAGGAATAGTGAAGTCAGAGAATCTGGTATCAGAAGACATAATTAAGTGCAAGATCTTCTTTTCTGTAGTTCTGGAAATGTGGGTAAGTTCTATCTGTACTGCAGGTGGTACCGTGAAGATACCAAGTGACTGGTATGTGTAAATGAATTAGTTAATCCTAGAGTTGAAGCAGAGATAAATTAATACATGTTACATATTAATAGAGCTAAAGTTTTTCTTGGTTTTAAATGTGCATTTGGAGGATTCATTAAGAATCTTTGCACTGGGTGTAGTGACTCATGCCTATAATTTCAGTATTTGGGAGGCAGAGGCAGGAGGATTGCCGTGAGCTCAAGGCCAGCCTGATCTATAAACTGAGACCCTGTCTCAAAAAACAAAGAAAGAAAAAACCAAACCAAAACAAAACAAAAAAAAGTAATCTTTGTGTTGTTGGAGGACTGTTTCTTTGTAAGGAGCAGAATTCACTTGGGATTTAAGACAATACTTGCACAAATAAAACATATAACCTATTAGTTTTTAAATCTGTTTAGAGAAAAAAGAGAAGCCCTGAATTGAGAGAAAAATCTTCGCCATCTAGGGCCCATCATCTCATTTGGATCATAGCCTTGTTAGCTCACCGTGAGAGCATAATAAGACATGCATTTTGGTCTTGGCCTTGATTTCAAGTGTCTGCTTCAAATCTGTGTTGATTTCCAATATTCTCAACTGCTCAGAAATAAAGTGGCTTTTGTAATAGTTCCAGTACGTGTCCAACTTGGAAAGGGAACTATTGTAGTAGTTCTGGACAAAAGCATGCTGGATTTGCATGAATTTTCCTTTATTTTTTCCTTCTGGAGTTTTATTGAGGGTTCCAGAGATGTGCTCTGCCAGCATTTTACAACTTTCTTTGACCAGTGAACATCTTAGACCCTGTGCTCACACGGTCAAAGGACAGAGTCTAATTCAGGAGAGGGTCCTGTGGATGTAAAACTAAAATTGGCCTTTTCAGGAAGTTTCCAGGGAATTTGTAAGTCTTTCTCACATCCTATTTATGCATAAAGCAGAGGTCATAAATTAGAGGATTATACCCAGACCTAGCCTGCAGATGTTTTCTATTGGAACCATGTTGTATTTTAATATAATTTTGAGTCATTGCTCACATTAAAAAACTAAAATATTATTTTACAAAATATGGTTTCTGACTTCCTTAAAAAATTCCAAAATGACTACGTTGGCTCAATATCCTTGTGGCTGAGGAGCTGTCAGAGGCTCTCGTTACAGTGGTTGAGAGCATGGATGAGGAAGTTATTCCTGTGTTCTATCCCTTTTTGACTGTGCTCCTAAGGCAAGGTACTTAGCTTCTCTATGACTCAGTTTCCTTGATGTTAAAGTGAGGGTGACACTTGTATTTCTTTATTCAAGTTGTAATGGGGAAGAGTTAATTCTTGTCAACTGCACAGAAGCATATGTGGCCCACAATAATTAGTGCGTGTGGTTTTTGTTGGATGCTGTGGATGGGCCTTAGTTCTCCTACTTTACCCTTGAACACATCTGCCTCACTTCATCAAGAATTTTATAACTTGCCTGCCACTTACCAGTGTTTGAATTTTGAACTTTGAACAATCATTATTTTTCTCTAAATAAAATGGTAGACATTGACTACCCAGTCTCCATAAACTATAATAAATAAATATAATTAAAAGTTAGTGAAAAATGGAAAAAGCCCAACATTCTATAAATTGCTAAAGCACCTAAATTAACATTTTGTAAGGCAAATACAGATTTTATAATTAATTTTTCGTCCAAAGACAAGCAGATTAAAAATATGAGACTATAATTTCTCCATAAATAAAAGTAAGTTATGAGTGACAAAACAAGCTTTTGTTTGCTATTTTGCTAAAAGCAATTGTGAAAGGCTGAGAGCAGAATAAAGATGTTTGTCAATTTTTAAAATAAAAATGGACATAAACATTGTGGAAAAGGATGTGAAATTGATTTTCTGATAAGATTTCAATCACTTCAATTAAAAATCATTGCCAATGATTAAGATAAATAACCATAACACATTTATTTTCCAACATTTTACTTTCATAGATTTCTTTTCACCAGCATCAGTAAGATAAACAGAACTAGGGGAGGAGTCTGAAGTCCTGGGTTCAAGTTATCATACTGCTACTATTTTTCTGATCATTTTCTTTGACTTATTTCCAAATCCCACTGACTCACCTATAAAAGAAACACTCCTGCATTATGTCATACAGGAGTGGTGGGTTTATCAAGTAAATGATTTAAAGGAAAACTGTTTATATGTCCTAATGAACTTCACAGAGCTAGGGTTTAAGTGGATCGATCTATATGTCTATCTATAAATCTATCCAAACATCAGTCGATCTGCCTGGAAATTATATTCCAATAAAACCAAGTAATTGAATTGATAGTGTAAGGAATTTTTCTACATTGGATCTTAGCCAAAAGACCAAGAAGCAATAGGAGTTTGAAAGTTTTCAATTTTAATGTTTCTTTAAGTTTATTGACATCCTTTCAGTTCTTTTAAATACTTGGCCTATCAGTTTTAAAAAAAAGCAATCTGCTAAATAAACTAGAAAGAAATGTTAGAAACCTCTCTTCTCAACAGCCACACCTGTATATTTTATCTATTAACACACAAAGCTAATAGAAATTGACGCTTGATTTCAATGTGCTTCCCGAACTACTGTTGTCAGTAAAAAGCTGTGTTTTCTAGTGGTTAGATGTCAAAAGAAAAAAAAAATAGCTCCATTCATTATTTTGAACAGATCAGAAATCTCTCCTGGGAAGCCTGTAAAAAATCTACTGCAAAGAATAAAGCTATAAAATACTATCAGCAACAGTTTGCCTCGGCAGGGGATGGACAGTATGATCTAATGGGCCCTTTTATTTCTAATTTCTATGATTCCATTTTTTCCCCAATCCTTACAGAGTTCTCCTACCCCAATCCTGGTACACACTGAGCCAGAATCTCCCAGTGTTTGAGCTGCTCTCCAAAGTTATCAGGGTTATCAGGCATTTGGAAAATGCATGGACAATCTGTTCAGAAAGCTAACTGTTTTATGACTCATGTATTCCAAGCCAAATCTCTTTGTCTACATGTATAGTATAATATTGTGAACTGTTACAGTTTACCTTTGCACAGGGAGAGTCAAAATTAGCAAATATTTTAAATTATGGCTCAATTGCCTACTATATTTTTAGCTCCTAATGGAAATGGATCCCGGGCATTCTTTTATACTGAACCCTGATACTGGACAATCTCCCTACTATGCACACCTTTCTTTTTTGTAATTCATTGCATTTATTGGTACACTTTAGGTATACAATATGACAACATTCATCACTGAGAATTTGTATCTTTGCGGGATATATCTTGGTTCTTATTTTTCCCCCATCCCCCTGAACTCCCTTCAACCTTTCCACCCCTCTCTATTTACATTTTTTTCCTTTTGTCATATTTATTCCTTTTCGTTCTTTCCTTTCCCTCCTTCTCTCATTTTCCCGTTCCCTTTGGGCCTTTGTTCCTGTTTCAAATTTTCGATTGTACATGTTTATCCTTATTTATGCTTTCAGTCTCTCACACCAGAGAAACTATTTGGTATTTACACATATGTGACTTATTAATTTCACGTAAGTGTATGATTTCAATGTGTGGTCACTTCGCTATAAATCTCTCAAGTTTCGCGTTTTTTATCGATGAGTAGGACTCCATTTTATTAAAAATAAACAAACAAAAAAACACATCTTTGTCCAGTCTCCAGTTGATGGGCAATTGGGAAATTTCCAAGTTTTAGCTATTACAAACTATGCCACTGTAAACATCAGTATGCATATATGTCTGTGGTATGATTCTTTTAGTTAGTTTGGGACCATACCCATCACGGCAATAGCTATGTCAAATGGGGCCTCTAATACTAGTTTTGTTAGGTGTCTCCATACTGATTTCCACAGTGGTTGCATGAGTCTGCACTATTTCATTTTTCCCTAGTGTGTCAGATAGTAGCCCTTCCCTGAGTATCATGAAGTAAGGTAATGGTTAATGGTTAATTCATTAGTTAATGAAATGCTATGGTATGATCTATACAACTTACATGTTTGAGGTCCAAATATATTTGAATCTATTTTCTCAGGAAAGATGAAATTGAAGTTCCTTATTTATGGACATTGAATTCCTGGGGTGGGGGGACTCCTAAAATATAAGTAGTATATCATCTCTTTTGCTCACAATGAAATTCTAAGGTCATGGAAACAAGTCACAGTAGGGGATCAATAATTCTTTGAATGAATCAATGAAACTTCGAGGGAAATCTAAATGCATTCAGAAGATGAGACGGAACTTCCCCTCTCCCAAAATATATTGTGCTGCTCCTTTACAAAATCTGAGGTTGTGAAAAAATATATTATTTTTAATTTTTGCATCTGATAAAGTAGGAAGTTCTTTTATTTCTCAGAGAGAACGAGACAATCATTACTATAAAAACCTAGCGTGCACACACACACACACACACACACACACACACACTCACCCACACACACAAAAAAAACATATGCTTCCTTTCAGAAGTGCTAGACAATGATTGCTTTCTCTGCTGAAATTAAAAAATAACAAAAATTCACAGGCTCATATTGACAATTAAAACAGCATTATTCTACCTCATTACTTGTAATGCAAAAATCCCCATGGAAGAGAGTAGGGTCAGAATTTAATACTTTCAGTGGTCATTAGTGATTTAAAAAAATAATAATATCACTGAATTTCAGATGGTTTCCTCTAGGGGCAACTTTCCATATGATAATAATAGTAGGAAAATGGGAAGGAGAAAAAAAAGTCAGAGTACTGGGACAAAGGGGAGGATAGTGGGAAAACTTTTGTGTATATTTCAATTTTTCTCAGTGATTCTATTTAAATTGACCTACTGACAAACGTTTATCATAGAAGAGAAATATCCACCAGCATATTATGCAGAGATTTCTGAATTGTTTTCTTAAAAATGACACCAAGGGATTTTGAAAAATAATGTTTGGTGACCCCTTTGGTTACAAGAATTCTAATTCAGAAGGCCTGGGTTTAAGAGTATTCTCCAACCTTTTGTAGCTCTGTATTCCTAGGCCTGTCAACTATCTCCTTGAAAAATAATTCTCTTATTTATACAAGATCAGGAGAGTGAAAAGTTATACAGAACAAAACAGTGGAAACTACTTTCTCAAATATTGGTTATGAGCTGAACACCAAAACATCTTTCTCGTATTCTGGCTATGCAGGAAGTAAAACTGAAGATCATTGAATTATAATACACTTGTTTGTTACCTACATATGTCTATTAGAATATCCTTATATTATGATAATTTAATAATTATGGTCTCTTCAGGCTTCACGCCATGTTGTTTCCCTTCTCTGTTATATGTGGTTTATCTATGTTTCCCAAAATTCATAGGTTAGAATCTTAACTCTCTTTGGAATGGTAGATATTAGAGTTAGGATTAGGTCACCTCATGAAGGAGATTGGTACCCTTACACAAGGTTCCTTTTTCCCTTTCACCCAGTGGGGATACATGAACACATTTGTCTATGATCCAGGATGTGGTTCCTTACCAGATCACCAATAGACAACACCTTCATCTAAGACTGCTCAGCATCCATAATTGTGAGAAATGCATGTTCCCTAAGCCTCCCATGTGTGACGTTTTTGTTATAGCAACGTGCACAGACAAAGACAGCCTCTAGTAGTGTAGTATTGCTAGTCTTTCTGGCACTTTCTAGAATTGGATTTAGTTTCTTTAATGTGGTTCTGATCTACTAGATATATTTTTAAAATTACTTTGATTGTACAGATGATTTTTAAAAGACTACAATACAATAAAAATACTTTGCTAACATATCCAAGTATTTATAGTTGTTTCAATTCCTAAATAAAAAACTGTATTTTTGCATATAACAGCTTGCAGTACAAAGAAAAATGTATGTATTATGGATATGTTAACTGGCTCATGTTGAAATTTCTATTTTCAATTTGTAACCAAAAGCATGTACACCCTCATAGCTTATTGTCTCAATTAGCATATCCTTGTTATTTTAGGAAACTTTTATCCAAAGGGATAAAACTACAAATGAGTCCATTTTTTGTTTCAGGAATTCCCTGAATGTATAGAACTAATTACACTAGATAGCTCACCAAATCTACATGACAGACTTTGATAGCTTTGTCTTGCTGGGTACCAAAGTTAAACCACTATGCCATGAACTTTTAATCAAACTCATGCTCAAAAACTTCCAAAATTTCATAAATATTCTGGGTTTCCGTGCTGTCTGAGATGCTACTGAGATTCCATATGTAAAGTAATTACCTCTTGTAATAAGCAGTCAATACAGATTTGCTTTAACAGCAGGTTATTTTATGAGCTATATTCAGGGATCTGGCATTTGACAAACGAAGAAATTTGAAAAGATTAGCAGTGTTTTCTTTTTACTTTGAGGAATTATAATAAATTCAAAATCTTTAAAACTGATTTATGAGGAATAGAGATTAAATTATTATCTAAATGAGGCAGGGCTTTTAATGTATGACTCCAACTTTCGAAGCATGGAATCAGTGCTCATCTTCTTATAGAAAAAAGTAGTTGACAAATTCAACATTTATACAGAAAAAACGAGCTAATCGCTTCTGCAAGCTGCATGATTTGAGTCGCATATCCTGAGTTGCGCTGTGTTTGCATATTGGTACGTATTTCGGATGTTACGTCCATGTTATGTAAGATTTTTTTTCCTCTGGGAGAACTGAAACCTACCAAGCTTTGACCAAAATCATTAGCGTTTTTCTACTTCTGTTGCACCAGTTTAACTTCTCTCACCTGAAATGGGTGTTATACATGGGATGGTGAATAGACTTTTATTATCTATCAATCATTCCGGTTTAAAAAGAATCCTTCTTGTGTGTATTTAAAGCGATACACTGAAAAATGGAAATTATGCTTTCAGATAAAAGAAGTTCTAAAAATGCATTAAATGTAAGATTAAATTTAGATAGTGTAGCAGCCTATTTTACTTAATGGGGAGAGGTTTTGAAGGTGAAGGACAGCTAAAGAATGCCTACGGGCAAACTAAGTTTGTGTCTAATGAGGTAAGACACACTCTATCTACACAGTGAGTTGTAAGAACCATAAATGAATCAAAATATGATATAGAGACTATGTCCATATGACACATCTAACCTAGATGCTGATGTCGGACATTTGGTATTGAATAGAACGGTGTCCCAGAAATTATATAAACTGATTTTAAGCTATGATAAATATCTCTTATTGCTGAAGCTCAGATAGTAATATGTACTAGCAAAATTTTTCACCTTCCCTCTACCCTCTAGCAAACTCCAGGGATAGTTCATTTTAACCACAAGACCAGAATTCCTGGGACTTTGAATTCTCTTCTAATCTTTATTTGACAGTTGGTCAAAATGAAGAGTACAAAGAGTCTAAAGGAGAGAAAGACACCTGGGAGCCCACATAAGTATTTTAAACACTACCAATAAAAGTCCCAAGTAGATATTGGCAGAAAAATAGTTTGAAGTCAATAAGCAGTTGGCCACTGACTTTAAAGCTTATAGCAGATTTAACATAGCAAGGTGTTGGTAAACATTTTCTACCTTGCAAACAGAGAAAGAGCTTTAGTTCCCAATTATTCCACAAGAAAAGAAGATCTAAAGGAAGTTATTTCAATCATCTAAATAGTCTGTCAAGCCAAATATTTGTCCAGACCCCAAATCACAAACTTCATTAGCTGCCTGATAGAGGTCAAAAAGAAAATCAAAACAATTATTGAAATTAAAGAAAAACTAAACTTATTGTTACCATCTCTCCCCAGGGCCTTAAGTCATTATTGTAGCACTGTTACAAGTTCTACTAGGATTAAATACTTGAAATCATTAAAATGCTATTTAATGCTGCAAAGATATACCTTTGGAAAATTATCACTTGCTACAGAACCATCTTTGCCACACAGGAGAATATGTTTCCACCATATTCAGGCTGCCTTGCCACCTATGTTATCAATTCATACATAGGATGTTTAGGAGTATCTCAAGATTTACATATTCATCTAAATATGTAGACTGGAAGTTACCAGAAGAAGTGGTAATAGAGGCAAATGTAGGTTAAATATTGCTCTAGTACTCATGTTATTAGCATATCCCAGTATCTACATATTAATATGACTAAAGACTAAAAAGATGTTCTCTCCATTAGTAGTGCCTGTGCAGACATCATTGGATTGACAGTTGCAAATGTTGTTTTTGGGCCTGGTTCCATGACTCTAAGGCTGGAGCCCATGGAAAGCTTAACAATATTGTCACAAGCCAGAATGTGACCATACTTGGGGAAGTATTTTTAAAACTGGAAATATTTTTGTTTACTTACTGTTCAGAGAGGTTAAATATTTCAAAGTGTGTATCTGTTTGCATATGGTTTATTAGGTTCTCTTCTATGGAAGAATTAATTTTAAATGTCAAAATTTCATGGAACTCCCATTTTTAGTTGTTGTACTTTCACTGATTGTTGAATAAAGCCAAAATGTTGACTAAGTATAGTGTACTTGAGAACTGCTTTAGGTGGATTTGTATTTTATTTATTATAACACCTATATGCAATAAATGGTATTTCATGAAGACAAAGTACTTATTTACCACTCAGAATATGCTTGTTGGGAGTGTTCCATATGTGTACTAAATTTGATATTCCTCTAAATATCTACAACTCACATGTTAGAAACAAGAGGCTTAAAAACAGTAAACAAATGCTGAAAATCAGACACAACTGGGTTTCTAACCTCACTAGTATGAGACATACATATATAGAAAAGCACATATCACCTTGGGCAGGTCACTTAACTCTTCAAATTTAGCTCACTAGTTTCTGGTACTGGTTAGGAATAATTAGGTAATATAAATTAAATTAACTATTAGCACACTGTTTGGCACACTGTAGATACTCCATATCTCTTCGCTCTGTGTCTTTCAAATGTCTTAACGTTTCAGATCCCCATACATGTATGAAAGCCTGAATTGACTCAAAATATAACTCAGAGAATAAAAATTTACTCCACAGAAAGATTCACAGCAGGGTTACTTTTCCCAGAAAATTGCTGGTATATTTACAAGTATATTGCCTGCTGCACAAATTTCTCACATCTACTTACACACCTGTAATTTACATAGGTGTGAGAGCAACTTCAGATAACCAAGGTAAGAGGTACTTTGAATCTGGAGAATACACCTCATTGAAGGTATTATTTAAAACATGCTTATGGTTATTAGACACCTTAAAAGTAAATGGTTTTGTGAACAGAGTGATCAATAGTCTAATAATAGCTTGGAATCATTGCACCACAAGCTTTTTGTTCGTTTACAAGGTGAACATTTGTTGAAAATATCCAATTGTGCAGTTACACAAAATTGTCCTGCCAGAGTTAATTACCGCTTCTTCTCTTGACTTTTCAGTGTGGTAGAAGACATTTTACAAGCAGCAGCACATGGCTCAGGGGCAGACACCAGAGGTGCTGATGTTGGGGTTTTGCAGGTTCCTCTGTTAGGGTGCTGCTGCTGCTGGGGTTACCTGAACAACTGTAAATGCTAAGGGCGTTTTCTTTTTCCTGGTGCAGGAATTTGGACCTGGGCTGTGTGCTCAGTCCTATATCAATTATATATTTTTTTTAATTTTGAGAAGAGTCTAAATAAATCACTAAGTTTCCCGGTCTGGGCTTGAATTTGCAATTGTTTTGCCTCAACCTCCAAGAATGCGTGGATTATAAGCATGTGCCAAGCATAGCTGTAAATGCATAGATTTCTCTTTTCTGTTCTTCCTAAAAACTTCATTTCAGGAAAAAATATCCCCCCCTCTATGGTTTTTTTTCTACCATAAGAAATGTAAAACTTCTCAAATGAACAGTTTACCACTTTGGTCCTGGTAAACTGCCTGTAACACTTTTAATGCTTTAACCTGCAGAATAGTTTTAAAAAAATGATTCCTGAAGAAGTTTTGTACTTTTTACCTAATAAGACAGTAAAAATCAATGAAGGTTTTACATATATAGAAAAGAAAGTAGTGATTTTATGACATTTAATTGTGATTCATCTTATAGCTTTGGATTTGTGTATGACTTGTTTGGGAGCTGTGTACTATGGCTCTGCAGTCCTTTCAGAATCCCATACTTGGGCCGGGGATTTAGCTCAGTGGTTCTGCTGTCTGCCTCGCAAGTGCTAGGACCTGAGTTCGATCCCTGGTACAAAAAAAAAAAAAAAAAAAAAAAAACA
>NW_022900930.1:24916270-24937112 GCF_012274545.1 Fukomys damarensis
AAGCCAGAATCATACTCACTCATTAGAAGAGCTGCCACTTATTAAACATTTTTTCCAGAGCTGCCACTTATTAAACATTTTTTCCAGAGAAGCACTGTGTTGAGCTCTGTTTTTACGTTTAAACTTTACAGAAACTTCTAGAGTTAAATCCTACTTTTATTTTTAACTATGAGGACTTGAGACCACTCAGCAAGGTGTAAGTCAAGATTCAAACCCAGAGCTATGTCTTTATTTTTTGAATTTAAATGCTGTAGAAGTTTTCAGTAGTACAAACATAGCATAAAAATGTTTTGGGATGGGATAATGAAGCTTAGTTTTTATAACATTTGTCTGGGAGCAGTTAAGAAAAAAACTGAATACTCTCTCAAGAAATGAAAGTGTGTTGCATTTCCAAGTTGGTCAACATATGCTCTTTTAATTTTCTCAGTTCAATAATAACAAAATTATATTTCTTCAAGTGGAATGCTAAGTTTTAGAGACAAGTAAGACAAAAAGTTCTATGCATCTTTATATAAAAGCTGAGTTTCAGGGGGAATGTAATAGATTGTATTTGAGCAATAAGCATTTAAAATAAGAAATATTTCAAGGTTTTTATAATGTGAAAAAATGCAATATTTTCTGCCTGAATAAAAAACTAAGTTAATTGATTATTTTATTAATATAAGGAATAAGCTGTCTATGTCTTTGATCTTTTATGCTATATTCCATCCCAGAAAGTAATGGAAATTTCAACACCATCCTCATAATTGTGGCACCAGCAGGAGTCCATGCATTCATTACAAACGAACTTTCTCTCTGCTTTTTTTTTTTTCTTCTTCTAAATTGAACCCAGGAGAACAGAGCTGGGTCTTTGATTCTTGGGAACTGCTGTTTGCAGAAAAATTAGGCAAGATTTTCAATTTGACAATTTTTAGATTGACAATTTCATTCCATGGCGTCTTCCGTGTTTCTGGGCTCCGATTTTAATTATCAACTTAGAGTAAGTATACTGGATATATACTTATCAACTCTTCATTTCCCTTGTGGACCACACTGTGGGTTACAAAATTCATTTTCTATTTTGTGTGCTGATGGCCTAAATAAGGTACACACAAAACAACAAGGCGGGGCTTCTTGATTTAGCAAGTGAGATATTCACATAACAATGGTCCTAGGGGTCAGATTAGAAGAGAAAGAGAGGTACATTCCACCTCAGTGGAGTTGAATGATTTCTAAAAAAATTAGCACCAAAAATCTGGGCCATCATACACCATGAACACTTAGAAAAATCCAACAATAATGTGACTTTTTTCATATTCGTTGATACTTGAATTCATGGCATGCATGCAATTATAACTTACGTGATATTTTAAGAATAACTATCATAGCAAAATTATTGAAGAAAAATTAAAGATATAATATCATGATACAGTTGTATTAAAATATTTTGGATTATAAAGTATATGATATTTATATCATGTGTCATTTTATTTAATTCCTAATATTGGCATCAAAGTGTGTTAAGTAAACTCCATACTCTAATAAAATGACCTAATACATAAAAATAATAATTTGAATAATTGACTTCTATTTTTGAAAATTAATGTTCTCACTAGTGAACTATGTCTGCCTCTCCTTTCTTCTAGAATGTAAGACCCTTTCCAAGAACATACACTATAGGTTGGACGTCATAACTATTATCATCATCACCACTGTCATTAATATCAGCAATATTTAATGAGTGCTTATTATTAGCTAAGTCTTAGGGATACAGAAAGTTGTAATATTGGTCAAGTATTATCAAATTAATGGGACAGTAATTGTATATTAAAAAGATAAAAAGTACCATGCAATGCAATGCAGAGCATGATGCTTTGAATTATTGTAAGGGTTCAGGGAAGAGATGTTACTTAGGGTGGATGTCGAACAGTTAGGGCAGGTGTAAAAATCCAGGAATAAGAAAAATACTTCATTCACATACATTATGCACATGGCCAGAATAAAGACACAGTTTGTTTAAACTCTTTGATTCTGACCAGATTTTATGCAATGGGAGAAGAAAGTGGAAGAATAAAACATTTTATAAAAGGAAGACTATTCACCTAGGCGAGGTATTAGTATTTTATGTTGTAAGCAGTGAAGGAACACTGAAAGTTTTTAGGTAGATGTGCACATTTCCTATATGAAGAATTCCCTTATTGATATCCTAACACTACAGAAAAAGGTGTAAAGTACATCTAGGATGAAGAAGACTGTGTCTTTTTTCTTTTTTTCTCATTGAGTTTACTGGTACATTTTAGGTATACAGCACAGTTACATTCATTGTTGGGATCTTGTACCTTTACATGACAGGTCTTGGTTCTCATTTTTCCCCTTGTCCCTGCCCTCCCTTCACCCCCTCCTCCTCTTTGCATTTGCAAACAAGAAGACTGTGTCTTAAATGTAACATTTTGGTTACACACACTGTGTATTTTCTTATTCACATATGTCACATTTTCTTGTTCCTACATTTGCGATCACATCAAACATTTGTCTGTACTGCTGGAAACCATGATAAACAGCAGTTTAACATGGCAATGGAAGAGATATTCCAAAGACACCACATGTCATACTGCCTAATAGAAAAAGACTAAGTGACAGCATATACTAGAAGGCAGAAAAGATTAGAAAATACAGGGAAAGTATCAGAAGAGAGAAGTTGGAGGTCTGTATAGGAATTTATATTCTTTGTTCTCTATTATCCAAGTTAAAAAGAAGTAGTGATCCTAATGAGTTAATTGACAATGTGAAATAGGAAGAAAAGGGCTAAAGGTGTAGGGAAAGTGAGAAGGTTGGGGAAAGTTAATAAGGGAAAAAAATATATAGCAGAAAATGAAAAAATGGAAATAAAATGTTTGTAAATGAGGAGAGGAGGAGTGGGTGAAGGGAGGGCAGGGAAAAGGGGAAAACATGAGAACCAAGACCTGTCATGTAAAGGTACAGGATCCCAATAATGAATGTAACTGTGCTGTATACCTAAACTGTACCAATAAACTCAATGAGGAATTAAACAAAAAAAAGAAGTGGTGAACAACTTAAGTAGCTTAAATTTAACTTAACAATTTTTATTGCTTATTTATCTTCCTAATACACAAAATCAATTTGTACTCTCTGAAGAGAGTTTGACAGTGTGGCAGAACCATTGCTTTTTGGGAGAAAAGTGTTTCTATCATGAATTATTATTATTATTGTTATTATTACTACTACTACTACTACTAGGGATCAAACTCAGGACCTTGTGCTTGCAAGGCAGGTGGCAGTACCACTAAGGTAAATCCCCAGCCCACTATAATGTATTATTGATAATTCACATCAGTACCTGCACTGACTCCAAAAGAAATGATTGTATAACCTCAGTTTTACCTGAAATGTTTTCCATGCATCAATGAACACAGTAAAATTTATATCTATTATAGCACTATTATAGAATAATTTAGTATACATACACTTACCAAATATTAATTAAATATGATAAGTTGAGAGGAAGAAAAATATTTTAATGTATATAATATCAACATGACCTCCAATCTAATCAAATATTAGTAATTTAGGTTTATGGTAATAAGTATAATTTAAGAAATAAAAGGAAGTTGGAATGTTGCATATTTTTATTCTGTTTTACATTTAAAAACTATGTTTATCAGGTTGAGGTACAAGATCCCAACAATGAATGTAACTGTACTGTATCCCTAAAATGTACCAATAAACTCAATTAAATCTGAAAAAAACAACTATGTTTAAATTGCATTCTATGTTCTATCAGTGAAAAACAACCTTAATCAAGGAATTAATTGTCCTATGAATTTATTTGTAGGACTGAATTCCTTTGGATTTAAAAAAATCTACCTTGGTCACTGAAGCATCTTTTATTTTCCATCAAATAAATATTTAATATTCATCTAACATATGCTGATCACCTAGTCGAGCAATGATTGACTAATTGTCTTGCAGAATACATATTTTAGTGATGCAAAGCATAATAAATAAATTTTCAGATATATATCTATATATCTATAGATATACATGTATAATGTGATATACAAGATTCTGTCTATCTAATCTATCTATCTATCTATCTATGTATAATGTGATATACAAGATTCTAACTGGCTATAAAAAGATATAGAAGAATAAAACAAGGTAAAGAGGGATGAGAGTTTTGAGACAGCCAGGGAACTTGAGAAAGCATTGCTTTTCTGTAGAGAGAAGGAAGGCCTCAGTGACAAAGTCCCATTTGAGTAAAGAAAACACTAAAGGAAGTACTGATTCACACAGGAGTGAAATTTCACTATCCTTGACTTTATGTTGAAATTTTTCCTAGTATAAAAATACCCCTCATCCTAAAATGAACCAAATATCTATTTGTGACTAAATATTCCAAAGTAGTTCTCTGTTGATTAAACCGTCTTTTTAGTGTTTTACACCTGCAAAGATATTTAAAAGATCACAACATTTTGCATCAGTGATTATTTACTAAGTGCTTACTCTGTATAAGAGTTGCCATTTCATTCACACAACAGACTAAATTCTCTTATAAGTATTTTAAATTTCCTTTGAGAGTTGACCATTCCCATTATAAACTGTGACCACGATCTGGCCAATCAGTATGTTCCATTTCCCCTGGCTGTAGAAATTGACGTAGGAAATGCTTATGATGCAAGACAGTTCCGTCAGAATCACTGTCAGTCCAGAAATTGTTGGTGGAACTACTGAAAATGGGCACTCTGCCAACTTTCTTTTTTCATAGAATAAAAATCTAGGTCATAAGATTGAAGTTTTTGATATTCTACTTGTCAATAAATGAAAGAGAAGGGCCTTAAAAAATGCTAGGCAAGAGGAAAATAGATCCAAGAAAGGGACAGAAGTCTCCTGGCAATATTCTTTCAGCACTTAGATCCAACTATGCCTAAAGCTATTACTTATGGACTTCTCTTTATCAGATCTAATAGAGAACTATATTGCATGAGCTGTTAGTACTCCCTCTCTTAATAATTACAACTAATAAACTCATGATTATCACAAAGAATCTATAGATTCAGTTCTATTTACTCTGCTTAGTTTTTTAAAAGAAAGATTTACAACAGTAAAAACGGCTGTTTCACTGTCTGTGCTCAGTCAGCTCTTAAGCATTTCCTTATTATGATTATCACTTGGTTACTTTTTCAGAGATTAAAGCACTTATTATTTTAGTTCTATAAATATTTTACATGTAGTAAAATATATGATAAATTTACCTAGTGCCTGGAATATGCAAAGCTGAAACAAGTCAATTTTGTTATTTTGAATACACAGCCTTGAGCTTTCTGTGGCTTATAAGTATCTAAAATGTACAGCCAAAATAAGGAAAAACACTATATAGAGTGCTGAGATTACAGGTATATACCGCTATGACCAGCTTCTCCATGAGATGTTAAATATATTGAAATCGTAAGTCATATTTTCCAAGCTCCCACTTTAACTTCTGTTTCTAGAATTCTGGTATTTATTGAATATAGTACTTATGCTTTTTTGGGTTTTAGCAGTCTACACATACCATTATTTGAGGAACTATTGAAATGCGGATAATTTCTAACATTGTTATTCTCACTCGATTAATAACTTTATCTACTAACTCATGATTTTTCAATTATATCCGGAAGAATTTGAAATTGTCCTAAACAATATGTTGATAATTTTTCAGTAAGGTTCCCCCCAAAAAGGTTCTTAGCATAAAAATAAACTGTCCCGAAGCGATATACTGAGTGTGAGTTTGCATTCACATGTTCGCCTCCTCACCGCGTCTCATTCTTTCCATAATGAAATGATGCCAGCGCTCACACACCCTCTGATCACAGCAAGATTGCAAGACCTACGCAGCTTTCCTACTGCAGAACTATTTCCGACACCACACTGACCCTGAAGTGTTTGCCATCTCCTTAAGGCACCCGGTGGAACTCCCAGCCGTGCTCCCTTCCCTGCTTTGAGAACTAAATCGAACCCTGTCATCAGGTTAAAGGTAAGAAATACAATGATTTGAAGAAATGCAAAAATACATCTTGCATTCTATTAAATGGCAGGCATGGCTGAAATAAGTCAAACATGGGCACTTGACCTCAAGTACATAAAGTAACGTGTATTTTTTACGAAGCTGCTATATTAGCAAACTGTCCAACTCTGCTCATGTGGTTTCTCATGCATTTTTCATTCTCATTAAAATGTTTTCCATTGCATGTCATTGTCTTTTACTTATCCGGCCATGGTTTAGAGACGCACACATCAGGCAGGTGAAATCTGTTTCCCCTTCCGTTCCCGAGTCCCCAGCCCTGAGGCAGCAATGCAGGCCTACCCAACAACTAGTCACTGTGCCCGGCACTGGGGTAGATGGCTGAGCCCAAGCTGCGGAGCCGTTTTCCAGGCATGAGCACGCATGCTGCCTCTGCTTCTGCAGGGAACAATGAGCGAGTGCATCCGTGGGAGCTCTCCTGCCCGCTGGGCGCTCCGTTAGGAGTCTCAGAATATCAGATACAATTATATTCAAATGTAAGTACAAAAAGTCCTTTCGACTTGAATATAAATTGTTCTAGCTGCCATGTTGGATTACCCTCACCATTACTCCTCTTCATTAGCAGTGATAATTGAGCAATGACACTCCGTGTGCTTCAATAAGAGTATGATTAATGGTATATGTGCCTATCTTGCTTGTAAACTGCCTCCACAAAGGAAATGTTTTTTTCTATTTCATTATCTTCCTCATCTTCACAGACAAGCTATTTGAGCCACTGTGTTTGTAAAGTTTGCAGACTGAAACGAAATCTCTTGATGAGTGGGTTCCTTCACTACTGCTGTCTGCTGGGCACTTTGGAAGCTTCATTAATAAGAAACCAGAAGAAATGCGAATCGCTGCTTTCCCCTTTCACGAATAGCCTGTCATTTGTATTTTTCTCGTCTTCTCTTAATGTTAATCCGTAGGTTTACTTTACCACGACATAAATTTTAGACTGTGGGCTTTGCGACATATTTTTCTGAATTATTTCCAAATGGTATTATTAAAATAATGAGCTAAAATAATAAGCCAAAGAAAGAGGGAAATTAGGAAAATATACCTGCACCCACACAATCATTCCCGAGTATTTCTAACAGTGAAGTTCTATAGAGAACATTCCCAGCATCTGGTCTGTCTTGCATTAAAGTCACCCAAAAGTTATAAAATGAATAATTAATGATGGGCCCCTATGGATAGAGCACTGACACCTTCACTAACTTAAATCTATAACTGATAGGTGAAAGTAAACAGAATAAGTTATAGGTATAGTGAGCATATGAAACCACTCAAAGAAAAACCTACAAAAACTGAAATGCCACACTTTCTTCCTCTCATGTTTTGTATTTTGAGAAATATTTTTTTTAAAAAATTGCTAACTACAGTAACACTTGGAAAAAGCCATGCCTGGTGGGACACCTTTTTTATGTTTATTAAAAGAAAAAGAGCCTTTGTTAATGTGCTTTCCTTATTACTTTAATTTTCTGTTGGCAGATTCCCACTTTCAGACCCCTGTAGAATTTCTGGTCCTGGAAAATCATTTTCTTCTTTGGTCCCCTGAGTAGACTAGTGACAACTGAAAATACGTAGGTAAAACTAACACAGAACGGCCGTTTCAAAGCCAATTTTCTCTGGTGGCAGTGGTATGCAGGCAAACTCACTCGTTCTGCTTGCTCCAAGGATTTTACTTTGACAAAGCCCCCAGCCTCTCTTGCCCTCAAAAGGAGGTTATTAGGCTATGTTTTGGGGGAATTATTTCATTTTCATTTTTTTTTTATTTCTCTAATCTCCTGACAGAAGCATTTACATGCTTTCTGCTTATATTTCTGAGGAAACAAAACTTACATAATCTGGAAAGTCAGTGAATTCTTATTGCTTGGGCAAAACCAATCACTGGTTTCCTCTATTCAAGTCAGACCAAAATTAAAAGTCCTCAGAGGTCCTAATAAAAATCAAAGCAGTGGATATTTACAAAATCACTGCATGAATGACAGCATTAGTAAAGAAAGTATGCTGTGAGACACAGCATGTCCTAAAACGTGCTAATGATTTTAAAGTTATTCAGTCTCTATAACACATCCCTGTGAGGTCAAGTACTGCCCATTTTATGGGTAAAGAAACCAAGGCTCTGAGATGATAAACAGCTTACTCAGGTTACATAGCCGATAAGAGAAAGATCCAGAATTGAACTGATGCCTGAGTTTAAAGTAAACTTCTCTTCGTATTTCATTCATATATATATTTATACATATATATACATATATACATATATATTTAACTAGCATTATAAACATTTTGTACCTAAGTAGAATACTTGCAGACATGAGAAATTAGAAGAAAACTCAAACCTACATATTACAACAGTTCAGATTTATACCTACAATTTAAAGAAAAACGGTCTTTTTATAAGGAGACTCTTCACTTTTTCTCTTCCTGATAGTAGAATTTTAACTAGTAGTTATCAGCCATGCTAATTTGCCTAACTTCAACTAACATACAACATTTAAGAATTACGAAAATAATTTGGGGAACTAGAAAGGGGGTAGAGGGAAAATAAGGAAGGGGAAAGAAAAACATGAGAAGGAAAAAATAGAAGCAAAGCTTTTGTACATAAGGAGGGGAAAGGGGATTGAAGGGAGCACAGGGAAGTGGAAAAAATAAGAATCAAGAAAGCCATAGCATGTACAGGTCCATATTCCCTATGATAAGTGATCACATTATGTATATCTAAATCATACCATAACATTAATAAAAACATTATAGATTATTACTATTGCACAGAGAAAAATAATTTAAAGCTTGAAATAAAAATCACACACTACACATTACCATTTGTAACTTAAACACCATCACAGAAGATTGTGATGAAGTCATGACATTAAACGGTAGAAATAGTTATTTGCTTATGCTCTTAATTATTGCAAAATGATTCCGTATACATACGTAGCAGCAAAAGGCCTCTTCCAGTTTTGGTGAAAAGTCTGATAACACTTTGTATCCTTGGATAGTCTTGCCAGATATGAGGATGTTTACAAGTTCCCACCAGAAACAAGCCTGTTTATTTTGGTTGTTGTTGTTTTTCTGTTTTGTTTTTTGTTTTTGGTACCTGAAATGGAACTCAGGGCCTTATGCTTGCCGGGCAGGGCGATGCCACATGTCTCTTTTTATTATGGCCTGTCACATGCACATAGCAAATAGAATAGTTATGAAACCTCATCGTACCACCCCTGTGTAAAGTTAAACATTTGAAAATGTGGCAGATCTGACTGATAAGGCAAACCTTTCCACTCACTTATAGTTGGAAGTGCATCAAATATTCTGTGTAAAAGTTATTGGTGAATTTAGTTGGTTATAATGCCAGTCTCACACGCTTGAATGGCCACAAGGGCTCATAGAAGGGAAAACTCACAAACATCCTATAATTTAAAAAACTAATAAAATACAAAGAGTATAGTTATATTTCTGAAAGCCCTGCTATGATACTGTTGCAGAAAGAGCCCTGGCTAGCTGGAAGAACATCTCTCACCCCCTAACCCACCAGTCCAGAACAGTTTTTCTCCATATAAAGTTGGTTTTTATAATTGGACGAGTGCACTTTATGGCTGACAACGAACTCCATTACTGTATTTTGTGAAATCAGCCACAACTAGGAGGTTTCTTCTATAGGAAGTTTATAATGAGATGAAGCTGTACTTCAAGCTCGTAATTGATACAATAATATCTCTAGTTCTCATAAAGATAGAAAAGGTCAGATGGAGAAAAGGCATTTAAGTAAATATATATTTACATTAAACAAATACAAAATATAAAATACCACTATTTTAATAATTATATGAAGCCGGGCATTGTGGAGCACGCCTGTAATCCCAGCACTCGGGAGGCTGAGGCAGGAGGATCTCTGTGAGTTCGAGACCAGCCTGGGCTACACAGTGAGTTCCAGGTCAGTCTCAACTACATAGTGAGACCCTGTCTCAAAAACAAAACAAAACAAACCCAAAATAATAATTATATGAATATCCTCTAATCAGATTTAATAAGATAGCTTTCTTTGAAAGCGATGCTAGCAACTCTGGTTGATTTTTTCTTAGAACTAATATTTTTCTTCTTTGAAAGAGTAGTCTAAAATAGGAGTTTTATGCGAGAAAACCTCTTTTGAGTTCCTGTATAAGCGTAGACTATTAAAGTGCTTTAGGAAGCAAGTTTTGTATTTAATCTATAGATCTGTATTTTTGAACCAGTTTTCTATAGTCTACTGCCATGAAGAGATGGTTAATTTCTAAGCTGCTGAAAAAGAGATTTAAAAAATTTAAATCTTTTAAAATTTTTTTCCTTGAGAATTCAGCCTAAGCCATAGCTCCATCTGCTGGAAGTGCACATCACTGGCAACCGCGAGAGCGGCGCACAATAACAGTCGTCTTCGGACCGCGCGCAAGTTCCTGTGTCTCACTGAGGGACCCTTCTTCCCTCGAGCCGAAGGAAAATAACAGCTGTAGCAAACTTTCAGCTCCTGAAAGTGGTTTAGCTGGGCCACAATGGAAAGGAAGCCCACGGCTCATAAGCCCATCTCGCAAGTGCAGGCACCTGGCAGGCAGACGAGTCTACAGCCAGAAAACAAAGTCCTTACTGACATAAGGAAATGACAAATGATTTTATTACGCTTATATTTTGGAAAAACTCCCAACTCACTTAGTGCCACTTTCCAATTTAAGTGTAAAATTACTACTTGCCTGGATTCCAGTTTGTTTTTCACACTCAATTTTTTTTTACCAAGCATCAGGTTTTCTATCTTCATTTTTAGAAAAATAAAGAATGGCTATGTAACCTTATTTTTAACTTGGCATAATTTATGTGTTTTTATTGTTTTAACGTGTTTGCTTGCTTATATATTTTATTTTTCCTTTATATATGATTTCATTTGCTTAGTTATTATTATGGAAAAAAGTAAATTCTTACTAGAAATAGCCAGAAGTTAATTAATTCATAAATATTTTGTCTGATTTTAATATTTTTATTTATAGTCATATTCTCCATTTAAAACTTTGATACAGTTTCTATTCGTGTTGTTTATTCATGTTTAAATAACAACAAAAACTTAATTGCTTTTTAAATCTGCTGTCACGTTTCTGTTTTGTGAGAGAATAAAAAATGGAAACAAAGTCTTTGCAAATAGGTGTGGAAAAGTTGAAGGGAGGGCGAGGGAATGGGGAAAAAACAAGAATCAAGATATATTATGTAAAGGTACAAGTCTCCAACGATGACTGTCATTAGATTGTATAACGAAACTGTATGAATAAAATTAATTTTAAAAAGTATACTGCGAATCTATGCAGCATTCAAGGGGCTTGATTCATGCCCAAATATATAATAAAATCTCTTACCCTTCTCAGTTCTATCTTGCAGACTATTAAGACTCTTATTGGTATGTTTGAAACTTAGAAGAATGTAAACCATGCTAACTGGTTTTGATCAGCTCTTTGTTTACACTTTACTCCAAAGATTTAAGTAAGCAAAGTGGATGAATAATTGATTTTTTTTTTTTTGCTCACTTGAATATGTTACTCTACTGCTGTCCACTGACTGCTCTATAGAAGCTATACATCTTCCCTTCAGTTTACACCATGTTTTTAAAATTGGGCGGAATGGAGATTGAGGTCAGTTTACCACACCACCAGTGTCTTATTTGGAAACAGAAATAATAATATGCAATTATTAATAGGGGATGAACTGATTCTAGCACTCTGATATTAATAAAATAAACACAGTACATAATAAAGCACAAAATTCAGTTTATTTAATATGATTTTGAATATGACTTTCTGGATATTGGGAGAAAACTAAAAATCCCCATATACTATTTAATTTTCAAGGAATTAAATATGTATAGACTACACTTAACATGAAAATTGGATTGATCATGATGACATCACTTTGATCTTCAGAAAGAATTTTTGGGGGCTTAGCATTATCATGATGAATGTGAAGTGTCACTGTCAAGTACCAAAAAAGACAAGTTGGAAGAGATCACGCTGATTCTGTCCTGAAATCAGGAATCAGGGTGGAATCAGGGTATATTCCTTTAAAATTATTTCTCCATCTCTCTCTCTCTCTCTCTCTCTCTCTCTCTCTCTCTCTCTCTCTCTTCCTCCTTATATCTCTCTCTCTCTCTCTCTCTCTCTCTCTCTCTCTCTCTCTCTCTCTCTCTCTTCCTCCTTATTGTGTGTTTCTCTTTTATAAAAGCTGGATGCAGAAAATATGTATGTAAATTTTATTTCTTTGGGTCTATGTGGATTTTATATAAAATGGAAATTTATTTCACAGTGAAAGTTTATACCTGATGTCTCCCTTCCTCGTATGTGGCTTTGCTTGATTAACGTGCTTCATTCAATGGCCATAAAGAAGCACACATTTTAGATTAGAGTTTTCTGTGGGGTTCTTTGATGATTGGCTTGCAGCCAAAGCACTTATTCTGCTATTCGGAATATATTATAGAAAACCATATAACTGCACCTAAGAGTCTTTAATTGCTAATTGTTCCTAATAACTGTTTAGTATGTAATGCAAACAATAATGCATGATGTCAGTTTGAATTTCAACGTGGTTATTCAATCTCAAGTTTCTGCTGTGTTATGTTCTCTTCCTGTGGTTAATGATGTCTGAAGAACCCTCAGTGGAGTAACAATCCTGGCTTGGCTAAGGGTCAAGGTCTGTATTAAAAGAATAACAATAAAAAGATAGAAAATAGAAGTCTGAGTAATAGCCTGCTATAAGTTAGAGTGCAATATCAAGTACTGTACAGACAGACTTGAATGTCCACGCTCGTGTTTCCACCTACAATACACATCGCAATAACCGTGCAGAAGAGATTAATGGCACTGTGGATTATCCGTAGAATTTGGACCCCTTTTCTATATTGTCCCCAGCATCTAAGGAGTTCCATGATGTGCTGGGAATCACTTTCCCCAGTTCTTATTCTTAAAGGACTGAGACAAGCTTTCATTAGTTCTGCGGAACTCTCCCACAGATGCTCATTGATCTCCCTTCTCACACTGGTTCAAGCAGGAACTTGGACGCCATCTTATAATAGGCAATGGAAAAACTGTGAAGGGGCCAAGCTCTGGCTGGCTAATAATCCTTCAAGTACTTCTCTCTCTTTCTGTCTGCAACTGCAGTAAGATTTCCAGCACTTGAGGTTTAAATGTCCTCTAGCCCTTTAGAAGCTGGCATCTAATTGCTTCTTCTGGCTGCCAAATGACTGAGTGTTTTCTTCATTGACTTGGTTTCTGCCAGCTTCTGGAATAGACACTAAGCAGGATAATAGAGACTGGGGAAGAATAAAACTCACTCAGAGTAGGAATAGAGCAGGTCTGGGAGTCAGGGAGCAAATATGGAGAGAAAAAAGAAAAGCCAAAAAATTTGAAGAAAGTGCAAATTCAGTGGGGGTCCAGAGGTAGAGAGAGGGGAAGAGAAAACACCAGAATTCAGTAGTGGTAGGGATAAAGTTTCTGCTGTTTCCAAGAAGTATTTGCTGAGAACATTGTAAGTGTGTGGAGTTTGATGTTTCTCCTCTAGTCAGAAAAAGCATAACACAATATTTGGTACATTTTGCCCATTCAACATAATCCCTTATTATCTAATTTTGCTAGATCCCCAAATGGCTAAAATTGTTCACTTTTTCTGTTTTCGTGTGTTTTGCTCTGTGATTTAGAATCTCCTCCCTTTAACACAGAGCCTGTTTTATTTACCTTTGAATATGAGCCTCTTTGTGACTTGCTTTGGAATCCTGCCCATCCGCCATGTGAACAGCCTACAAGATGAGAGACCAAGTGGATCAGAGAAGGGTTTTCCTAGCACAGGTGATCCTAGACTAGTCAGCTACCAATCAACCTTGCTCTTCACTGAAGATACTGGAATGAATTCCGTTGAAATCAGAACAACTAATCTGAGCCTAGCTCAAATTTCTGACTGATACACTTAAGACGTAAAGAAACATTAAGTTTTGGAGTGATTTTTATTCATCTCAGTCAATTGTAGCAATAACTGATGTATAAATCTTGAGTACATTATTATATTTTTGAGATTCACGTTTTCTTACAATCTCCCTATAAAAATCTCTGAAGAAAATCTGAACATCTGGATATAATAAGCTTTTTTTGTTGTTGTTCAAGATACAAAATAGTTTCAAAGATAACAATCGTTAATTCTTGCACCTTTAAAACTTTCACTAAAAAGCCAGGCACTGCGGCACACACATGTAATTCCAGCACTGGTAGTCTGAGACAGCAGAATTCCTGTGAGTTTCAGGCCAACCTGGGCTACATAATGAGTTCAAGGCCAGACTGAACTACATGGTAAGGCTCTGTCTCAAAAAACAACAGCAACAATAATAAAACAAAACAAAACACCAAAAATCTCACAAACCTTTCACTAGGGGGACATCTATCATACAGTATAAAGTCTATTATCTATTTTTTAATAGAGATAACATATCAGAAAATATTAGACCTTTTGGGTTTGAGTCCCAGCATGCATTTAAGGCTTGGAGTTTAGGAAAATGACACACTCAGGGTAAAGAGATGCCAATCTAACTCATGTCAGTTTTTAACCTATTCCTGTTCATAATGTCACGATTGTCCACATGTACTGCTAAAGTACACATATATCTTCATCTCATCTATATTACATCATGTAGCATAATTTAAGGGTTTACTATACAAAAATTTATTAGGTCAACCAACACCAGACATCCAAAATTTTAGCCATGATCAAGAAGCCTTTTTATCTCAATGGCCTTGATAATATATACAGATGGGAATGAAATCACCTAATTCCACTACACATAATTAATTTAACTTTTTACCTATCATTAAAATGGAGATTACTCACAATTCAGAATTGCTGTTAAACAGGGGGTTACGGATTCCAGCTGAGTTACAGAAATTATACTATATGCTTAAGAGAAGAAACTTGATAGGGTTTCTTTCAATTGAAGAAAAAGTAGAAAAATGATTTTATTAAATTAATATTACATGGGTAAAACTGTACTGAATTTCAAAGGTTTCTGTTTCAATCAGGATCTACGCAGGATTAGATGACACTCTTACTGAGTGGCTCAGGATGGTAGGAGCCGGACTCACTAAAGGTGTGGCTAGGAGCTTTGTGAAATTATTCAGATTAGCAGGACTAGGGAGCATTACTGTAAGCCTTAGACTTAAGGAGTAAAGAGAAGGGAGAGCTGTTGAACCCTGAAGGAGCTGTTTGGAGAGGAACCATCCAGATGGGCACAGCATCTCCAGGTGTGCAACAGTGACACCAGCTGTCGTGGAGGAGCCCCCACCTCATCCTCTTTCCATCCGCCCATCCGTCAGTGCCAAGGATTGTCGGGGCCCACGAATGAGCCATGGGCCATGACGATGATCAACTCCATTCCCAAAGCTGAGCAGCCTAAGACGCTGAGCGGAGTGGAGAGGAGTGAAGCCGTGAGAAGGAAGGTGGAGAAGGGAGGCAAAGCTCCTTCACAGAGAATGAGACTGGAAAGCACATTGTACGGGGTTTAATCCTTTGCGCGTGGTGGCGTATCTAACGTAGGAACATGGAAGACATATGTTTCCGTTTATAATTGTGTAAGGGGGTTGTGAAATATCAGAATTGGATGGAAACATTAAAAACGGAACGGGATCCAAATTCCCATTTCTTATGTGGTCAGTTTTCAGGGTTCTTAGAAATTGGTTTTTATTATCATCTCATCAGTCCATTACACTTTCCTCAACATTATGATTTCTAAACTTTTACAGGTATCAGAGTGAAACAGTGAAATGTTCTGCTATAGGAAACTATATAATTATTCAAATCCCTAAAAGGGAATGAGTCAAACCATTTTTAGTATCACTTCTATTCTGCTTGTGACAAACTTCTAGCCTCAGGCAGGTTGACAAACTTTTTTGTCCCAAATCTCTTTAATCCACATAGCAGTGATGGTAATGGGCTATAATACGATGGCTGTGTAGATTAAAAAAATTCAAGTAAAGTATTTGCAAACATTCCTAGCACATAGAAGACAACCCCAAAACTCTAGTTAATAATTTTAGTAGTGTAAGAGGTAAATTCTCTAAAGAAGATTTTTTTCCCATAAAATGGAGTATTACTCAGCCATAAAGAATGAGAAGCTAGAGTCATTTATAGGTAAATGGATGCATACTGAGGCCATACTCAAGTGAAATAAATAGGACACACATGTAAATACCAAATAGTTTCTCTAGTGTGAAAAACTAAAAGTATAAATAAGGTTCAAATTGTATAATTGATAACGTGAAATAGGAAGGAAATGTTTAAAAGAGTAGGGGAAGTGGGAAGGGTAGTGGGAAAGAAATAAAGGAAAAGAAAAAATATGAGAAAAGGAAAAAAATGGAGACAAAGTCTTTGTAAACACGGAAGGGTGGAGAGGGGAAGGGAGGGCAGGGTATGAGGAAAAAATAATAATCAAAATATATCATGTAAAGGTATAAGATACTAATGAGGGATGTAACTGTACTGTATGACTAAAAAGTACTTAATAAACTCAATAAAAAAAAGATTATTTCCAATTTGTGCTATTTGGATAGTATTTTTGTATCTCAGAAGAAGCAATCAGCTGCAAGCATATCTCAGTATTTGGTAAGAATCTCAGTATGAACTGGAGTTACTCCACATGAACTACCTTTCTTAAGCCCTTGCCAACCTTGGGTCAGATGGGTAGTAATCTTAAGAAAGACAGATCTGCTTAATCTGGGGCTTTCCCTGAGTTTAAGCACAGATTTTACTAGTGAGCGTGGTTTGGCATGCAGAATAGGATGATCTAGAGCCATATTTGGAACAGACTTTCCCAGAGACGGAGTTCACAGTGTGCCTGGTTTATTTATTCAAAGTATCTACAAATTAGTATTTGTAGTATTTGTGATGCATACACCTTAAAAAAATAAAAACCTGAAAGTGTAAATAAGGATCAAAATGTATAATAAATAGGAAGAAAGGGCCCAAAGGGGAAGGGGAAGTGGAGGCTAAGTGGAAAGAAGGGCAAGAAAAAAAATATGAGAAAAGGAAAAAAAAATGGAGACAAAGTCTTTGTTAATAGGGAGGAGTGGAGGGGTTGAAGGGAAAGCAGGGAATGCGGAAAAACCAAGATATATCATGTGAAGTTACAAATTCCCAATGATGAATGTCGTCATATTGTATAACTAAAATGTGCCAATAAAATTAATGGATGAAAAGAGTCACAATTAAAACATATTCCCAAACAAAATACAATATTTGCAGATTTTAAAACTCAGCGATTTCCCTATTTTTCGGGTGCTGTGATACTTCATCAAGGCATCATCTAGCCCTCTCCTCAAGCTGAGCTCAGTCCCTGCTCATTTCAGATGCTCTTTGATTCCTGCAGAACGCAACACCTTCCTTGATAAAAATAGGTTATTAGCTTTCTTTGTTTGGAGGCAATCAAATACTGTAAGAAGCAAAAGACACGTTTTAAAGACAGGTAATCAGCTAATTGAAGCTTTCCCCACCAAATAACATAGAAACTGAAAGAATATTGATTGAGGGAAAGAAGTGAGGGTCAGGGGACAAGTACTTTGTTGGAATTAGAATTCCCCACTTGAGGGTTATTGTGAGAATAGTGTCACCTTGTTTGGGGAGCATGTGTACTTCTCTCCAGAGTCAGACACATTTGGGTATACTCTGAGGAGCTGTCACTCAGGCAGGCATGTGCATTTTTAGATTTTTTGCAACTCTCCTTTAAGCTGCAGTCATCTGCTCCAAGATAGAAACCTACGAAGCACCTTATATCATGTTAATATTCGTAGTTTGCCATCTAATCCATCACTAGAAATAGTGGTGGCTTCTGTCTGCTAAATGATTTTGATGAAATCAATGAGAGCTTCACTATTTACCATTGACAGTGATAGATCTTTCGAACTGTCTGAAAGTCTGATAGCACAAAAAGAAAACAGGTAAGGAAAGCTTTGGGAAGGCAAAGTAACAGAGGATAAGCAACATGATGTGGAAATACACAGAGTATGGTTGGTTAGGTGGGCGCAGGCAGTGCAAAAGAAAGCTTGAAAGCTTGAGGTCTCCAATCTTTGGAGATATAATCTTTGTTGAATAATGAGAACAAAGGACTCTTTCTTCCTGCCACACCAGTAACAAGAGCAACAGCACCAATAACTACCACATATTTTATACAACAATTACTTTTTGCCAGGATTTATTGTACTCATTTATATAACTATATTATAATTTATTGGTTAGGTTGAGTTATTTTCTCATTCTAGAGGTAAAGAAACCAAGGCACAGAAAGTCTGATTAAAGTCAGACTATTGACTGGGGTGAAAACTCTAACCCATATTTATACTGTCTTCACAGTCCTATGTTATGACTTCAGGATGTGGTGTGTGTGTGTGTGTGTGTGTGTGTGTGTGTGTGTGTGTGCGTACACATTTATAAAGGCAGATAAGTAGAATAATATCCTTACGACTGGGCACAGCTTTATCACTTGAGCTGGAAATTTTACATAAAATATGACAGGAAGCAAGCACCATCACAACACGTTCTACAAGCCATATGCCACAAGGTAAGGCAACACTTTTGCATCAGGTTGGATTATATGAGGAAGTAAACTTTAGAACAGAATTTCATAAACACTGTACTTTTGGAGAAGAGGCCCTCCCTAGGAAGCAACAACTGAAAAACTAGAGAGACCACATAAGCAATGAACTGATGTTTATGTATTGCCAACTTCAAAAATGTTAAAGTCCTTACGCCCAAGATGATAGTATTAAGAGGTCAGACCTCTAAGAGAATGTTAGGCCAAGTAAGTCAATCTTTATGAAAGGAATTCATATCTTTGTAAAAGAGATTCCAAAAGGGCATGTACAATTTCCACCATGGAAAGATGTAGCAAGAAGTTACCACATCTGCTGATAGCTCAATCTTGGACTTCCCAGCCTCCAGAACGGTACAAATACATTTCTATTATTTTAAAAATACCTGCCTAATAATATTTTGTTGTAGAAGTCCAATCAAATTCAGACAATATGAAAGGTATGTTTCTGGTAGGCATTATCATATACTGCTTAGGTGTTCTCTTTATTAGCTATTTAAATTTAGACGAATAAGTTTGCCTTTCTGATTTCAAGTTTTCCCCCTGTAAGATTAAAATCAATGTTTTACAGGAGCTCATACCTAAATTATAGAACCTATATGGCTTCGTTGATAGACCTGAAACTCTTTAGAACCTCATCAGGAGTTGTAGTTCAATATATGAAGCTAGCTCTTCCTAGAAGAAGAGCAAATTGATCAGACTTACACTGAGAACAGCCTGGGAAATAGTATTATAAAATTTAGGATTTTTCAGTGCCTAGAATAGGAGATGTCCACTATATATTGACAATGGACTGAGTGAATGAGAGATCTAAGAGTATTAATTATTCTGGCGGCCATAGAGGGTCTGTCAGGCTTGGAGCAAAGACAGCGTAAACAAGCAGATGATGGCACCGTGGTCAGAGCAGCAGAGAGCAAGGACGTATGGACGACAGGAGTGGGAAGATCGAGATCTCCACTTTTTCTGTCAAGGATACGTTTAGAGGCTGATTTAACTTTCAGATGATTTATCTTTGGGTGAGAGAATTTAGTAGCGGTCTAGAAGAGAATTTCGTAAAGAAGGACAACCAGGTGCGGAGTGCTCAAGACAAACTACACGCTGGCCTTACTCGGCTGTCGTATCACCTCTCACAGACCCTAGATTCCAGCGCTCCGACAATGTATCATCTTAAACAGCATAAAAACCAAATGAAACTACATTTTTTCTATAGTGACACACATGTGGTACAAGGCTGATCTTTTTAGGTCACATTCTAGACACCGATTTAGAAGCTAGCATTTTTTTCTAAGTAACATGACAATAATAAAGTTAAAAGTGCTACTCCTAAGCCTTCTTGGTATTCCTCTCTCTCTAGCGATACGGATAGCAGAAGCCAAGCACAGGGTGGTTATAATTCCAAATAATGGATCGCATAAAGTAAAAAAAAAAAAAGTAAGTGAGAGATACTTAAGTGTCATAGTACGATTATGACCTTAGAGTTTATTATACACTTCTCTCTAATTTATGAAGAGAAAAATCACTGTGATAGATATAAGTTGGCAGTTGTGATCATTAACAGGGAGCTATTGCCCATGGGTATGCAATAAAATGTGGTGCATATTGATTTCTTTTACCCTTAACTATTTTGAGGTTGTGATTGAAAATTACTGTTGAATTGCAGATAACGGTAGCTGTGCTCCAAAAACGATAAATATTGGAAACTGCTTATAAAAGCAGTTAAGGTATTATTATGTTTGTGTCATTAGATTTACTTTACTGACATAAACAGTTCAAAACAACACACATTTATATGTAATTTAAGTACTATCTATTCAACTTACTTTAACAAATAGCACCCTGAACAGACCTTTATGCAAATTCAAGAATACAGGCTTCTTTCAACTCGACTGAACAACCGTTGCTTTTCTATCAAACGACTTTTCATATCATTTCAGCACCACACTTTCAAAATTAACTTCGTTGTATGTTAGAGGAATTGCTCCTCCAAGAGAGAAAAAGAGAAAGAAATCAAGGAAAAACGTAAAGGTGGGTTGATTGGCCTTTCTAGTCCGTGAAATGGGTTAGATAAAGTGAGTCAAGCATCAGAAGGCCTCCAACCTTGTGGCAAAATCCAAGCAGTTGTTTTTTCTAAAGCATCAGTTTTTCTTTTTTTTCTTTTTTTTTTTTTTTTTTGT
>NW_022900930.1:24937243-24940412 GCF_012274545.1 Fukomys damarensis
CAGGGGATTGAACTCGGGTCCTTGCGCTTGCAAGGTAGGCCACCAAACCACTGAGCTAAATCCCCGGCTCCTGAAGCATCAGTTTTAACTGAAGGGCCTAAGGGTGACTTTCACGGAAGTCATTTAAGAGCAAAGTTCTGGGTCACCATCCAGCTGTACACATCACACCCCGAAAAGTTTGCAGACCCTTTGGGAAGACATGTCCGGGGTGAATAGGCTGCATGCCATGAAGAATTCATTGGAAAAATTTTTCTTTGTGATCCATACTTTCGGATTATTTATAAATGCACTAACTTCTGTGTACAAGTGAATGTCACAATCTTAACCTTGAAAAGCCCATCACAGTGTAACCTGGTTACGGCCCAAGGTGGGCTCCCCCTTGAAAGATCCCAGCAAGTCATCCCTGTGGCACATACCATAGCCCTGAAATGGGTGTTTCAGGTCCAGCCGTTTTGGCACTAGCAGAAGGATTAATGGCGAAAGTTTCTCTAGGTGAGAGAGTAAACATATTTTCTTCTCCATACCCCTCAATTCTTTTAGAGCTTGGCTTTTAAAACACAGTACTGGGGAATTTGTATTCTTACAAAGGAATATAAATGGTAATGTGTGGTTATAATCCACAATTAAAAATCTCTGCAAAAAAATTCTGGGAAATGACAGAAAACATTTGCATAGACAGAATAGCAACATTGATATATTTTTACAGTCCGAAAAAAGAAATTCTGTTCAATTATTGAAGAATTCAAATATAAGCTCCATAAGGACAAAATTTTAATTTATTCACTTTCTTGCACAGTGATCTTAATGCCCAGTGATCATAACATCAGACACACATATTACATACCTTCACAAAAAAGATGCTGAAGGGAAAAAAACCCAGTGATTTCTAATTTAAAAATAGCCTTAAATAATTCCTTTCACATTTAATTTTTTTGTTTATAAGTTCTATTATAAAAGCTAATTTGTGGCCAAGCATAGTGGCATATGCTTCTAGTCCAATCACTCAGGAGGCTGAGGCAGGAGGATTTCTGCAAGTTCTAGGCCAGCCTGGGCTACAATACTAAGTTCAAGGGCAGCCTGAACCTGTATCAAAAAACAAGGAAGAGAGGAAGGAGGGAGGGAGAGAGGGAGGGAAAGAAGGAAAGCAGGTAGGAAGGAAGGAAGGGCTAATTTGTGGTGTGAAGCTCTTTTTGTATGGATGAATGCGTGATTTGATGTATGACTTCTGACTATAGTTGTCAACCTGTGGATCTGTTGCTTGCTCCTTCCCACCCAGTGCTGGCGGTTTCTATACTTAGGCTTCGTTCAGTTACTCTCCGTTGGCTGCTCTAGGTTGCTTGGCTTTTTTTAGTAATGCTGGCTTTCCCACATTACTAGAATGTGTGTACACTGCATCCTTGAAGCTTTTCTTTTGTCCCTATTCAGTCCGAATGCCCATCTCCAGTTGCCCACTTGGAAATAGGCTTTGATAACCTCCTGTCAGCCATTCTCTTTACATGACCAACTTATTGAAACAGAATCCCCATAAGTATGACTTTCCCACTAGTATACTGACAGCGCCCTGGGCCCTCATTAATGCAGACCATTTTGCCATTTAATTTTAAATATAGCATACAAGGGAGAATTGCCTAGGAACTGGATAGCACATCAGTGACAGGCCTGACCATAGCACACCGAGAGAGAACCCTTCTCAGGCTGCCATGCCCTGAGTTCTCAAACAGTTTTCTGTGGAAGAAACCAGAACTAGTCTTATCACAGCCAGTCTCTCCTTTTTTCTTTACAGATGTTATTCTATACATTCTAAATCTACCTTTTCTAACCCTGTCCCATGTAACCTTATCACGCCACTGGGAAAGAGAGGGTTGGTTACAAGTCAAACTTCTACATTTCCATCATTTCAGGTGGATTCCTAATCGATCAGTCTCCATATTTCAGCCACCTTAGCTCCTGCTATTCTAAGAATAAAATAATCTTCAGAATCCTTCAGTGATCAAGTATGGTACTTATCAAAATAGTTTTTATTTCTTATCTCTATTCTGCTATCTACATATCTTATTTCTTATTTTTTTTCTATGTTGTGTTTGACTTAAGGTTGGGAAAGAGGGTCATAGAGTAACATTTTTAAAATATAAGAAGTGAATTTTTGTGAGAGATGGAGAGAGAGAATCATTTTCCTTGCTCCTCAATATACCATACTAGAATAATTTTTCAGCTTAGTAAGAAGTTAAAAGTGAAAACAAAAATAAAGCAACGATAATCTTGCCCCTTCTCAAATCTAATTGAGGGCGTGAAATCAAAGACTTAGGTATCTATACTCAAGTATGATAAAAGAAATTTAACATTAACAGATTGAAAAGACAAAGCCATAGTTACCTAACATCAGTGGAGAATAACATTATAAATAAAAATGTGTTTCAAACAATTGAAGGCAAGCTTGTTTAAGAACATTTTTTTCATTTAAATCAGTTGTAAAGGAAATCTTAAAGTACAAGCATGTGTTACGCCCCAATCTTCTTAAACAGAGAACACAGTATATAATGTAACCTCTCCTTGATGTCCTGGAGTTATTGCTCTGAATGTCGGCTACTGCATTTTTCAGTCATATGATGATGCCCTGGGGATAAGTGAGTGCACATGTAGCTGTCTGGCTTGACACAAAGTGAGTTCAGAGCGACTGATCTCTTAAAATTTTAATTTGATTTTACATTTTTACCATTTCAGGCTTTTAGAAATTTTTTGACAGTATCACAAGGGCCCCACTTGCAATTTGCTATGGACTAATAAACCTTATCAGCATTGATACATTTGTGTCACTAGTGTGTGTGCACATATGGTAATGCAGTGTGTGTGTGTGTGTGTGTGTGTGTGTGTGTATGTGTGTGTGTGAAGCTTAGCATCGAGAAAAAGCTTGAAGGAAGGGCCCTTGTATCAGTAATTTCATAGTCTTATATATACTTTTGTAGCACACAATTACTCTACTTTGAAAGCCTGTTATTCTATTTACTCTTTTTGGTTTTTAACTGTATTCTACAGGAAGATATTTCAAATTTAATTTAGTACTAGAAACACCTAGGTTATCCTGCTAAAAATGCAGATTCTGATTCTAACAGTCGAAACAGAGGCCCAAGACTCTCCCTTTATGGAAAAAAAAAAAAAAAAAAAAAAAAAA
>NW_022900930.1:24940831-24965580 GCF_012274545.1 Fukomys damarensis
AAAAAAAAAAAAAAAAAAAAAAAAAGCTCCTGTGTTCACACTCTCAATAGCAAGATTTGAGATTGTCCAAGTAATTAGAAAAGTGACTAAATTAGCAATTTGAAAATAAAAGCCTACAAAACAAATCTAGCCCATTGTCTATTTTTATAAGGCCTGTGAAACAAAAATAAGTTACACTTTTTTTTTTCTTATTTCTTTTTTGGTACCAGGAATTGAACTCAGGGCCTTTTGCTTGCCAGGCAGGTACTGTACTGCTCAGCTACATTCCTGGCCCAACTTTACGCTTTAAATGTTTTGGGGAAATGATATTTTGTGACATATGATAATGATATGAATTTCAAGTGTCAGTGTCAACAAATGAAGTTTCATTTAAACAGTCTTACACATTGGGCTGCAAGTTGTCTGTAGCTGCTTCTGAATCACAACAGAGTTGAGTACTACAGTTGTTTTTGTTTCAGGGGGCCCTGTTCCAGGACTCCTATTGGGTGCTTAAAATGTGGATAGTATTATACCCTACAACCAAATGCCTTTTCCATCTTTCAAAAGCATTTATCATGCACTCTGGACAACTTTTGTAGCTTGAGAGGTGACAGCAAAATTAGCATGAATTTCCTTTTCCTTTTTCACAACTTTATGGGTAGAACATTCATTCTTACCATAGATCTTAACAATCTCAGCATATTATTATCCTTTCTTTATTAAAGCAAGCACTTTGATATTTACATAAAAAGGAAGCACTTCGCAGTTTCCATTTGTTCTAATTGCTCATATCATTACTGTCATAGGGTTATTATTAAATAAAATAAGAGTTACTTGAATATAAGTACTGTGAAACTTGGAATAGTCAATTTTACATCTCAGATGGTTACTAGGTGATTAACATGGGGGTAGCATATACAGAATGGATACACTGGAGAAATAGATTATTCATATTCCTGGGGGAATGGAAAGGGGCTGGAAGAGATGTTATTGTGTTACTTAGAACAATGAACAATTTGAAATTTTATCTCAGAATTTTTCCATTTAATAGTTTTGGGCATGTTTTAACCATTAATAACTTAAATTTCAGAAAGCAAAACCATGGATGAGGGGCACTACTACTGTTGCAAAGCTGACAGTGCAGCTAGCAAAACTATGACCTTTTGCTCTTTATCAAATCAATTTGCAAGTCATGATTCATATAAAAGTACTTTATATTTGTACTATATTTTGTAAGTTGCAAGGGTCCCATTAGTAGTGTTATATAAGGATTGTTCTAGCCCACCCTGTATAGTGGGGTAGTTACTACCCTACTCAGCAGTATTCAGGTGGGTGGAGACTTTTTCAAAGTCACATAGTTATCATTTGGGCTAGAGATGGCTTATATAGATAATAATAATTTGTCCTAAACTTGGTGAGTAACAATAGGAGATGTCAGACACAGCATATTGTCAAGTGCCTTTCTGTGGCATCATGCTTTGTTGCGCTGGTAGTATTGTTGTAGTGACATTTCAATAGTTTTCTTCAACTAAATTATTTCAAAATTAATGATGCTCTTCAATGAAAAGAATACATTTAAAAGCAAAGAGGGCCAAACCCCATTTTATCAAGTATTTTATTCCACAGTTTTAATATCCAAATAAAAATGGAAATAGCAGAATTCAAACTCATTGAGATGCAATTATTTATCTTTTAGATTCAAATAAGATTCATTTGCCCATTTTGCTTATTTGCCACAAATAAGATTTCATTAAAATATTGTTTCACTTTTTAGAATTAAATGGTAGCTTTCCAAATGATAATATAACCTCATCACTGATAATCATTACAATGAAAGAGATTTTTTTAATCTATTGAAAATATTCATTTAAATTATCCTTTAAAATGCATTATACATTTGGGTCAAAGGTGTATAAGACTCACTTTGTTGGGTTCATGAACGAATCCAACTTAGAAACATTCTCCCAGAACAGTACTTGTTTGTAAGTCAGGAACTCATTGTGTTTATTTAAAATGTGCTTTTATGTTATATATGGTCTATTTAAGATATTTTATCTTCCCTTTTGTGATCTTTAAACACTATGGTTCTACAAATAATAATAAACTAAGGAAATAAATGATTTCTTTAATGAAATGTCTAGACATATATGAGCACTCTGGATTTAGAATTTTTTTCCTAGCAGCAGAACTAATAAAATAAGAGAATCTTTGATTTCAGAAAGGCAGTATTATAGAAGATGCAAATCATCATTGATTTCAGGCAAATCATTTTAGTCTCTTATAAGGATTCACATCAGATTATTTTTCCATTAGATAACACATTGACATTCCTTAGACTAACATGAATATGAAGAAAACAGAAAGCAGGGGCTTGAAATTGGCCAATCAAAATATATTTTAAAAGTACATCACTGACAATATATTGGCAATTAGATTGTTCGTTTGTGTACTTTTTGTGATCAGAAGTGAGCTAATTGGTAGGTGACCCTCTTTGGAGTTCATTGATATCATCTTAAGGCTTTTTGTGTGTGTGCTTAAATACCATCTAGTGGTACATGTGAAGCCTGTTTGACTTGCTTTCTTGTGGTGATATTCTTGTGTTTGAGATATTATTGATATTTTGCTCAAATTTGACCTGAGTAATCAACACTGATCCTTCTAAATCTTGCAAGCTGCTAGTAATTGGCATAATTACATCTCCAAAAGATATATATTTTATTTCTTCATAATTTGCCTCCTGTTGTTTTTCAAATTTACTTCTTTACTTCATAGCAAAAATGAGGGTCTGTGTTGTCTGGCGGTGATCTCTCTCAGGTTTTTCCAGTGCTTCTTATGCCAAGTACTTCAAAGTTCCCAGGGAGCAGTTCTCTCTGCCTGGAATATTTCCATTTCTCTCTCACCCTATTCTATCCTTACCTAATCGCTTGATGCCTCATGTGGTGGAGACTGACAAGCTGTTTACTAAAGCATTTCCCTTTTCTTTCTGAGCACACAGCTAGATTACATTTCCCAGTCCCCTTCCAATTAGGTGGTGCCATGTTTCTAACTTCCGGCCAGTAGAATATGGAAAGGAATGAGGTACAGTATATACAAACCTAGCCTGCCCCTTTCCCTGCCCATGCTGTCTACTATCTCCACTGATTGGTGATGCCTCTCCATCCACTGGCCAAATAGAAAGGATTCTGGGGGTTGTAAAAGTCTTACAACAGGGAAGAAGTCTGGGTCCCTAAGTCACCTTTCAGTGAAAAGTTGCCCAGGAAAGACAACCTTTCCAGGAAAAACCATTCTGGACTGCTGAACAAATGAAAGGCAAGACTTTAATATCCTCAAATTTAGGACTTTAAGCAATAAATATTTATTGTCTCATAGTTTGTGTGGTTCAGGAATGCAGGCGTGACTTAGCTGAGTGCCTCTGCCTGGTGATATTACCGTCAAACAATAGGCCAGGGTGGAAAACAGTGGAACAGTGGGCACCTGCTTCCAGGGTCACTCACATGATTCTGAGCAGGTCTTGGTCTTTTGCCGCGTGGTCCTCTCTACAGGGCAGCCTTAGGAGGTAGCAGCTCACTTTCCCCAGGGAAGTGGGGGGCATTTTTTTTAAATGTTAATTATTTTAGACATGCCAACCCATTCACTTTTCTTAGAAGGGAAGAACTCAATCTAATTGACACTGAAGAGTGCCTGACATCCAGTAGATGAAGATCACCTGGAAGTTAGCTCTCATACTATATGTACTTCCTGACATTTCGTTTGCCAGAGTAGAATTAGTCCTGCCTTACTGTGACTACAACTGGTGATTAAAGTATATAGTGAAATTGAAAAAAAATTATTCAGTAAAAGACTCATTGCCATAAATCCCTCTCAAAATATTGAGAAGACACTTATACCCTTACTCTTGCCACTTTCTGAAGCTTTTCTGCAAGTTGTTGCATGCAAATGTCTTTAACAGATGTGATAAAATATAGTGAATGCTGCTGCTGAAAGCCATGCAGGAGAAAGACAGCTCATAAAAACATTATAGTGCTTTCTCATCCACCTCATTCACCAGATCTGGCACCTTGAGACATTTGGCTCTTTCCCAAAGTCAAAATGACCACAAAAGGTAAGCATTTTGAGTGGACTCAGAACATTGAGGCAGTTAAGACAGCACAATTAAGCATACAAGAGAGGACTTCCAGAACTGCTTCAGAAAGTGGCAAGAGGGATAGAATGTATTCAGAGTAAGGGGAGTGTTTTGAGGAGGATTCTTGGCATATATCTTTTATTGTATTTTTTTTTTTAAATAGACATTCACTGTATTTTTCAGTCACACTTTGTATAAATATACTCAAAGATGCCGTATACAACTGGGGAGATTGTATCTGGCACGAGAATGCCTAAAATCCTATAGTCCCATTCTGGATTTTCTGAGCCTGGAATTCAGCCCACACTCCTCCAAATGAACCTCATAAAGACATTGTGTAGTTTAGAGATGCCAGAAATGTTAAATTTCTACTAAACTCTGAATATTTGTTCCTCTGTATCTGACACATTGTACTATGGTTGCCCTCAGTACTAATTTAATATATCTGTTGACCAAAATCAATGATATTTGAACAATGAATACATGCTATGTACTTGAGATGACTAGTTTGTGACCAGAGTCTTGGGATTACAAGAAATTGGCTCACAAAATGCTTGCAAATGTCAACTACTGTTCATAACCCTCATATCAAAATGAACAGGGCATTTCTAAAAATTGTAAAACTTCTTAGTAGAGCTCACACTTTGTAAAACAATTAATTAATGGATTTTTCTATAATGTTTATAAAATATTGCTGGACTATAAGTTGTTAAAATTAGAATATCAATGAAGAAAATTCCACAATAATGTGGGGAATTTTCAAAGATATTTTGGCGTGTCATATATATACTTATTCAAGACAATCTTCAGACCACAGTTCTTTTCTTAATTCAAACCAGATTCTAAGAATAGATTCAGCCTACTCCTTGAATAATACTTAGATTTAGACAAGTCTATCTATTATAACCACTTGGATTAGCTATGTGGAGATAAATAAGTTGCTTGGTGAATGACTTTTATGACTGAGAACAAGAGTGAACTAAAAAATTATACATATGGGCATGTGTATAATGATAGCTCTTATCTCTCTTTAGTCTTCTCTCTACTGAACTCACGGTATTCAAAAGGAAATATTGAACCTGTGTTAAAACACATGCTTACAAAAGTCACAAAAAACTAACACTCTATACATTGCCTTAAGTACTGAAAATTTCTTGTATACAGATGTAGAAAATCTTTGACATACTAAATTCTAAACATATTACTGTTTTATAAAATAGTATCTAAATACCCACGTTAGCTATGAAAAATTCATAGAATTACTGATAATTTTATTTTATAGAGGCTCTAAAATGTGTTCAATTTTATTTTAGTTGATTATTAATTTGCAAGCATTCACATATACTTGAGTCTTGGGAAATGTGTTATGAAAATTTTGCACAAAGATATTATTACAGAAAAAGTTAAAACTGGACAAAAATATAATGGTAATAATAATATAAGTATAATGCCAATATAAATTTTTCCACATTGTATAGTCAAAATATCTTAAATTATATCATAAACAGTTTTTAAAAACATTCCTTTAATGTCATCAATATAATAAATAATAAATATTCTTATAATTGTGCTATTAAGGATCTTAACCACAACACTAATTATGAGGTTATTAATCTTAAGGGTAATATCTGTGTATTTCTGCCAAGATGACAAGAAGGTGATATGGTAAATTGCTTTCACTTCTTTTTTAAAAGAAAGCTTTTGGGGTAATGAGAGTAGTTCATTAATTTTTGATTCTATGATGTTTGACACATAACACATGCTCATAAATATTTCCTGGATAAGTGAAGGAGAGGAAAGGAAGAAAAGGGAAAGAAAGCAAAGAAAAGCAAAGGAAGTGTCAGGGACCATGTAGACAATCTATGCTTATCTAGATCAAAAAAGACTTGTAGACTAATCATACTTTAATGATTTGTCTAAAAGATTTCAATAGTTGAAGGGATTCTTTTTTTAAATGCATTCATTCCTACCTCAAACAAACGGAGAAATCTACTACCTCCTAAATAGTCAAGTCAATCAGTTACCAGGTAAGAAGTACTTGTTCTTCCACATATTATGTATTTGACTGAGCATTTTCATGCACATAAACTATATTTCCTATGAACATTATCAACTCTCAGCACATTATGTATTTCGAATGATCAATAAGTAATGAAGAATAACAATAACAACAACATCAACAAAGCCCTCAGGGCCCATGAGGCTTGCACTCAGGCAAAGGTCTGAGCAAACAGATGGTTTCTTCCTTGTGTCCTGAAAGCAAGCCTCGTTGCCTTCAATGGAACCACTAACAGCAGTAAATCCCTGAGCAATTGGCCTTCCATCAAAAACAGTCTGTATCCGGTCCCAGGGAGTTCACAATGAGGGACTTTTGGCAATGGCGTCTCAGTTGATCACTCCTGTAATGGGGCAATTATACTCAGAGAGGTTGTCTGTGATGTAACCCAAGCCCTCATTTCTACACAGCTGTGCAGACCATCAACTCAAATTGTACCGAGAAGTCAATTGGGATCCTATTCAGAATATGGGGTATTTATTGGCTGAGGATGAAGAAAGCCTATTTGTTCAGCCACAGTGGAATTTATCTTTGTCAGCTCTGGGCACAGACATTCGAGCATGTGCAAATAGCAGCACTACCCCTGCCAACCAGGCTGTTCCGGACTCTCCCCTGACCTGACTCTCTGGGGCCCAGTTTGTCACTGCTTTCTCAGACCAACCTGCCCCTGGGGTTGCCTTTGTTCATTCCCTGACTCCATGAGCTTGTACATGTCAACCCTTTACCTTTTGTGACTTTTCAAATGTATTTTTCAGAGTTTTGATGTTTAATCAATATTCAGAGATAAAAGAATTGCCAAGCAACAGTAAGGCTTAGCTGGTATTACGTAGCATGACTTTTAGATAGATGTTTCCTTGAATTGTTTGATAATCTTTGGCTGCTTGGAGAGAGAACAGACTGGGTTCGCCGGAAGCAGAGATGGGCACGCACACAGGTTGAAGCAATACAGCAAAGATTTAGGAAACTGTTTAATGCATTGTTGTGATTCTTGCCCATAGATTGCCAACTGTGACTGAGCCAAACGAAACATGAGCAAAAAGGATGACCTGGGAACAATCAGGAAGCTCAAATAAATGGAGATCATGTCAATGACAAAGAATGGCCTGGGCAACAAAGTACGTTTCCTTAATCTGTTTGCTTTGGAGAGGCTGTGAGAATAAAAAGAATAACAAAGAGCGAGGCTTCAGGAATGTGCATTAAAAAGCATCTACAAAATTATAAAGCAGAGCTCTGTAACAAAAAAATATATATACATGTATGGATTTGCTTTAACATTTCAATATAGGAAAAAATTCAAAAATGGAAAGCATCTACAACACAGGCATCAAGTTCAGCTTAGTGACTTTTAAGAAAAAGTATATCATTTTTTAAATGTCTACAGCTATTTTACTAAAGCCAAATTGAGTTTTTTATTATTAGACATCATAATTATGGAATATATAAATGCATATGTATCTACAAATTCTTTTTATTTCTGGAACAAAAATATTTGTGTTTTTAAAAAGGCAGTTAGATGGGCCAGAGAAAAGAAGTTAGTTATACAGAAAGAGCAATAGCTTAAAAAATAAAGAAATGAGTACTGTAAGTGTTTGTGTGTGTGTGTGTGTGTGTGTATTGCAATTGGCAATTAGGAAAGTACACATGTGGCAGGATAGGAGGACTTTGTGGAAAATTCAGATAAATGTTCCTGGAACTGTTTTATCAAGGCTTATAGTGAGCGTGAAGAATCTTAAGTGGTCTGGTGTCAATCATCTTTTGGAAGGTCTTCAGAGGGGAGTATTTCAGGGGTCACTGTGATAAAGAGAGTATCAGTGGAGAGTGCAGAAATTAATTTGCAGTTTTCTAAGGGACATGTGATAAGAACAGGAAGGAAAGATGGCTCTATGAGGTGGTTGGCAGAAGCGATCCGGAAATGTGGGAGGTGAGGGACCAGCTCTCACTCACATCCCTACCTACTGATTTTGCATAATGTTGCAGTTGAGTCTGATCTCTGATTCCTAAAGACCAGATGTGAAAGCTCTACTAACACTCTCTGGAGCAACAAATTCAGTGGGAAGCTGAGCTCAGAGTAAAGTATAAAAGCACAGTAAGAACAAAAGATATAAAAGTAAAAATGGAAACAAAGTCTTTGTAAATAGGAAAGGGTGAAGGGAGGGCAGGGATATGGGGAAAAAAATAAGAACCAAGATATATCATGTAAAGGTACAAGATCCCAATGATAAATGTAACTGTATTGTTTGCTTAAAATGTACCAATAAACTTAGTGGGAAAAAATAAACGAGAAAAAAAGAATATGTCTTACTTTTCTATATGTTTTATTCTCCTTACCATGTCTTCTGATTTACCCTTGGTATAGCTCTGGTCCTTTTTCTTCTAATTTATCCAAACGTTAAACAACATTCTTTAGGTTTTCAAAAATAACTTATTTTTATCTTAGTGCATTCAATAGACATAAGACCTTCAATAAAACCTAATGATAGATTTGGAGGAATTAAATGGCGATGATAAATGTATTCCAATAACCTCTATCATAGCAATGAATTAGCATTCTGTAGAAACAGGATAAGTCTATTTAGTTAATCATTGAGAACTAACCAGACAATATTTACTATCATTACCACCCCCAAAACCCATTATTTTGGAAATATTTATTTGTAAAATTTATCAAACATTTAGTTGAAAAAAGCAGTTAAGTCAAGCATTTACTGTGGCTACTGTCTCCAACTACCTTGTGTTACATCCAGCGTTTGGGAGTGGACTTCATAGTATTAAGGTAGCTCTTATTTCAAATAACGAATTCTTCTATAAACATGAAATAAAACTAAAAATGTCAACATGAATAAAAATTGGGCAAGGAGACTTAAAGGAGGATGGAGACATGTGGGAGGGAAGGAGATTAAAAGAGAATTGGGCTATATTATGTACATGCAACCCCTCTGCAAGATGATTGCAAACTGCCTGCATTGTAAATGTGCAGTAATAAAGAAATCCAATATGTCCAAAAATACCAAAAAAAGGAAAAACACATTTTGATGCTGCAATACAGATATAAGATCTTGCTCTTTTTCATACATAAATCTGAAAATGAAAATAATAACATATGGAAATCCATTTTTAATCTAAGAGAACTTAGAAGTCAAGTTCATTCCCTTATTTTATTGAGAAGAAAATTTGGGAAAGGGACCTCCTGGTCACATCCTTAAGACTGAAATCAGGATCTCCTTGCTCCCAACCACATGGCTTTTTCTATCTTATTACTGACACAAAGGAAGAACACAGTCATATCCTGTCAAATGACCTTATTAAGGAGACAACAGGATGCATTTGATGCTGCAAAATGCACTGGTAGGGAACTGTAGCTTTTACTCTAGGAAGCCATCAGTTACCCTCTTCAAAGTCACATTTTTATTCAGAATGTAAAGGAAAAAAACATTGATCTGCTGTGTGTGACTTTCATAACTTTTAGACCTGCAGTAAGAGATGGAGAATGTGAAAACATTATTTAGTCAAACCAGGGAGTCAATTTCAATCTTAATATAAAAAAAAAAAGTTTACCAAACAGGAAGAATCAATTCTGTACTTAATTGCAAATGGCAGAAAACTAAGCTGACTCAACTCAAAAGTAATAATAAAAACAATTAGTAATAATGTTTCTAACTTGAATTGTAATTTATAGGCTAATCTAATCATCACTTATTGAAATTTTCTGACACCCACCCAGAAACAGTAGGGCATGTTCACAGAACATCAGTTGATGTTCATAATTCTTTTAATTACTGAAAAGACATGGGCTACATTGCTAACACGATACTAGGATGCAAGCTGAAGAATAGGCTTGTGACTAAATTAACTCTCTCAACATAAATGTGGATTTTGTAAACTTTTCTACATTTACACGATAACTTACGATATCGATAAGTTACACACATTCAGCCTCTCCTGAAAGAAATCACACATCCATATGCTAAATTATTGTTGTTCAAAATAAGAATCTGACTATGTAAAGAGAAACTGTAATTCTTAAGAATATATTTTCTTTGTAAACATTTCCATTACTCATATAAATATATGGTGAAAAGAGTGCTAAACCATTTGAAATAAACAATTATGCATATGTTCCTTTAAAATATATACAACTATTAATCTGCTAACATCGTCCTGTACTAAGGAAAAGCAAAGTAGAGAACATCTGGATTTTGAAGTGGTTTGAAAAAAGAGCAGGAATCTCCATTTCTACAAATTGCTGAGTGCTGTTTTAATTGAGTGTTTTCATCTCTAGTTTTTAATAATGCAGTGTGTTATAAGATTTATGTTGTTAAATAAGGTCACCTGTGTCATATTTAATTGGACTGCTTAAAAGTGACAGAAACATAATTAAAGTTGTAGACAAGAAATGGACAAAAATAATCCAACTGATTTTAATTCAAACAAACACAAGGATGTTAATATATTAAAGACAACCTCCATATCCAAGTTACCAGCACATTGTCCAAGACAGATCCCCAGACCCATTACTCCATACTATTTCCACTAGTTGAGCCATATTTCAAGTTATTATTATTTTTCTCCCAACTTTTATCTGAGCTTCCTGTGTCTATTTTTGCCTCTGAAAAGACATTTTCCCCATACCAAAAGGAGTATATAGGTGACTTATTGTAGTTTGTGAATATAAGTTTTTAAATTTTCAGAGATTTTCTGAGCTGCTTGTTAAACACATCAATTATTTAAAAATAAGTTATATATGCTTACAATTAAGTTATATTAAAACAAAAGTAATTACCCAAAACTCATCACTTCTTTAGGGTACCGATATATTTTACGTTACAGAAGCACTTCTTTCCCTGTATGGTGTAAACAATACATAACAGTTGCCAGATTCCAGTTGCTAACTCTGCTGTCATTGATAATATGTTATTAACTTAAAACTGACCTTGGTGCACATATTTATATGGAATTTAGCAAAGTAATAGAGAAAATATTAATTGTGTTGAATTTATTTAAAAATGTGTTTATTTAACAGTCTTTTCCACTTTGAGTAGGATAAAGAGTGAAGGAAATAGTCTTCCAATATCTGAAAACTATTTTCTATTTCAGCAAAGAAGACAGGTATATAGTTGATGAAACAGTGACCTAACATGTATCTTTGTTCTTTTAGTTTCATGATGCCCATTATTTGAAATGAAAATATCAGCCACCACTCATTGTCAGAATGAGATTTATTTATTTTTTTTGTTTGTTTGTTTGTTTGTTTGGTGTCTACTGTATTCCCAGGACACTGGAGGGGCTGAAACACATCTCTTGAATAGATTTATTAATAGAATCTGACATCTCCTCACTTTCCCTCCCTCAGGGCTGTGTTTTTCCTGAGTTCTGTGGTATCAAGGAACACAGTAACTCTGTAATTTAGGAAGAGTGTTGTTCCTAAAAATGTCTGAGTCACCACAGATACTTGGCCAGTCAGGCCACTGACCTAAATCCTCACCTGAAAGCATTTCTAGAAATGTATTTGAGAACTTTATATGAAAGTTGAAAATGAACCTGAAAATAATAGCATTATTTATGCTATAATTGCAACCTTATATAGGTTTAGGGACCTTTAAAATATGATGTATGCATATTTTCTATAACACTTAAAAATCACAAGTGCAAGTCTGCTGTGTAGGAGATGACTATTAAATTGTGAACTCCAATTAAATTTTAATGGTTAATCTTCACTAAATAAGAAGTGCTTCATATACCGTGCAAAATTATCTGCCACAGCATTAACAAAAACCGATTAGTTAACTACTAAACAGATTAAACACAGACTTTCAGTTTATAGGAAAATGAATAGGCCTTAACTTTAATAGTGTGGAATATTCTTTTATTTAAATTTTATGACTCCTCGTCTAGTTTCATTTAAAACATCAAAATTGTAATGGTAGTGACATTCTTTTTACAACAGTGTTTGAAACATATGCAGTAAAAGGGGTTGCAATAATAATACTACAAATTACATGCTTATTTTTCCAGATCATATCTAATAGGCTGTAATATCATTTTCAGTCACAGTTCACCGGAGTTAAATTTAAAGCACAATATTAAAGTCAAGGCTCCTTCACATCTAATTAGACATTAGAAACAAATGTGGCCAGGTCTGCATTCTGTTAAATATATGCAAATAACCCTTCAGAGGCAGTGAAACAATTTAACAACATTAAAGGTAAAAGTAGCCCACTGTAAAGGTACACAATAAATTACTGTAGATTTACCTTCAGCATTGTGCAACATGACATCTCAGTTGCTGTAGGACACACTACGGCATAAATTGTATCCAGCTTGTCTCATACCACAAAAATGTTCAGGGCAGACCTAGAATATTTTATGCTTAGAAGCCTAACTTCTGGAAATTATGCCAGCGAGAGAGCAGTTCAACAAAGCACCCATCACTGGGGTATGGATAGCACCACTGCAAATCTTGGCAGAGTCATTTGTTTTCAGGAGCAGTAGGGAAATGTTAAAAAAAATGCATTTTGTTCATTCTTTGGAAATTCACATAAATAAGTCTCGGCTTTAGACCGCACTTAGAAGTGAGTACTAGACTGTGGATTCTGCTTTTTCCTCCCAAGCCCATCATTTCTAATGGCTTTGCGGTATTCATCTTCAGAAATGGATGAAGAAAGATACATTCCTGAAGTTCCATCCAATAAGATCACAGTCAGAATTTCCTCTACTTCTGCTCTTTATCATCTTGATAAAAATAATGAGATGGGGACGTAAAGATGACTTCATGACACTGTGGACTGCCATGTCATTTGGCGTGCTGACTGGTGGTTTTTCCACTCAAAGTCCCTGATGGGCTCTCTATGGGCCAATCACATTCTTGGCCCATGTTCAAGTAACCCTTTACAGGATTTGAAGAAAGGAAACATGGGCTGGCAATACAGTATGCTGGGAAATATGTATCTAATATTCTTGTGGCTGCTCAAACATAAAGGAAACTATCTTTACCACCATGTATGTAGACAAAATTTTAAGGAATATTTGATGAATATGTTTTAGTAATAAAATATGTCTAATTTATTACAGTAGACATGTTGAAAACAATTTTTGAGTTTTTTTTTCAGTAAACTCTATATATACTTTATTGAAAATAAAGAGCTTAAACTGGCAGTGATAGTGAATGCCTATAATCCCAATACTTTGGGAGGCTGAGGCAAGAAACAATATGGGCAATTTACCGATTTAGAGATTGTTTGTCTCAAAAATTTAAAAATTATTAAAAATGGCTGAGGATGGAACCCAGCTAAAGGCTCTGTGCTTACTCCGCAGCACTAGGTGAGGGAAAGGGGAGAAGGAGGAGAGAGCTTACGTGTGGTCTCCATTCTCCTGGTGCCAACACTCAGAGGGTTGAAGGATTTTGTCAGCATGTCACTGTTCCCACAGTCAGTCTGTTTCCAAATAGATTGTAATAAAATTGGACCAAAGGGAAGGTTTGGACACTCCAAGGCGCCATGATTTCTTTACAGCGGAGAAGTTCCAAAAAATTGAATTTCTTGACATTTCTCTAGCAGTATTCATGACACTTGGGTAGATTCTTCCTACACAATGTCCTATTTTTAATATCTACTGCACTTGGTATGGTGCCAGACTAGGATTAAACATAATATTGACAGAAAGACAGTACCTTACCTCTATTCACCTTGAAAAAAAGGAATCTGGTGTGATGCAGAGGATAAGTTTCTACTATACCTATGATTAGTTTACACTGAGAGAGTTTTACCACTGGCATTGAGAGTAATTCAAAATAAAATCTAAATTAATGTAAATATCATCTTTACTAACTTTCAAAGTATCTAATAAGAAACACATGGAAGCTAAATTTGTATTTTACCCACTAAACTGACTGAAGGACTTGTATAAAAGGAAAAAAAAAATCTCATTATTGTTATTAACCATCAGTGAGTGGACAAAAATTCCTTCCTAAGGTGGAACAGAAACTTTTCATATCATTTTTGTTTCCATTAGGTCTTTATTTTTGTTTTAAAACAACCAATGTAACAAATTAATTCATTTTAGGATTTATATTTCTCCTGGAAAACTACTGCTGAATACAAGTAGGAAATAAAAGTGCTATGGAAAAGATTTAAAAAGAAAACTATCCTCGCAAAAAATATTTAGTTCTGCATAACTAAGCACTTTCAGCTTGCTAGTGTTCTGGCAAATCATCATTTCTCCCACAGAACAAGGGTACTAACATTAACATTTGCTCTAACACCTGATGAGTTGGACAAGTAGGGAGCCTTAGAACCTGTTTACAATTCCAAGATAATATATGGAAACCTGGGTACTGAAGAAACAGTGAAAAAGGAACGATTGTGAGCATGATGAGTAAAGCAGAAAAGAGTCTGAAGAAAAGAGTTACAATATTTGCCCAAACTGCACCTGTACAATTCACTTTATGTAATAGATCTGAATAAATATGCAATATTTTCCCAAGGAAGTACAGTATTTTCAAAGATGTTGATGAGAAGCAAGCTGTAATTATGAATATGAGGTTGCTTAAATCATCATATTGGTCAGGGTACAAAAATGCAGCTGATTCTGCAAAGCTCAAATGCCTAAGTGAGTGGGCACCTTGGTTCTTGTTGCAGCTTTTAGTAGATTCTGCTTACTTTTGGTTGATCCTACTTCCTGAAATGGGACTTAATACCAGGGAAAGAAAGCATGTGTCTGGTCCTCAGCTCCTTTATTCTAAAAAGAGAGAAGGGGGCCGGGGATTTAGTTCAGTGGTTCGGTGGCCTGCCTCGCAAATGCAAGGACCCGAGTTCGATCCCTGTTACAAAAAAATAAAATAAAATAAAAATAAAAAGAGGGAAGGACCTGGCTAAATTCTAAGGCCTTTATTTTTCTTCTAATACTTCATTGTATTCTTCTCATCAAGGGATCCACAGTTCAAGAGATTTGGGACTTACATTGGTAAGGGTTTTCAGAAAATAAGGAATCCTGGATAACAATATTATGTCCTCTTTAGCAAATCAGATTTTAAAAGAATTTTAAAAGAGATATCTACAAATTGCTTACAACTAAATATAGATAAAATGGTAAAAACAAATAAAGAGCTGCAATAGGCTGTTAAGTTCCTTCTTTCCTTCCTTCCTGTCTTTCAGCATTACCTTTGTATTCATGCCTTGAGTGAATGAAGGAATCAGCAATAAGGAGACTACAGATAAATTTCACTGTAATTCTCAAGCCATATTTTAAACTATAGTTGTAGCATTTTCCTCTGCAAAATCTTTTTCAGAGCTGATAACTTGTGGAACAATGGATTGATTTTAAGTCGCAACTCTTTGTTTCCAAGGCCCTCCCTCCCGCAGAGCAGCCACTGAAGCCTAGAGGAAGGTGGGGGGTGGCAAGCAGGGAGCTCACACCTTTCATAATGGCTTGTGAACAATCAAGAGCTGATGGTATTAGTGAAAGGTTATTATTTGAATTAATCATACAAGTTTAAAACAACTTGGCATTTCAAAATGTTTCTAGGTAGGCGTAGTTTCCAAACTGCAATTGCCAAGGAGTGTAATACTTGGTGTGTCGGGAGGGGTGTGAACCGGCCTGGTGGAGGAAAGGAAGTGGGTGAACTTCCGCAACATGACCTTCTCCATCCTGCATGGAATGCCTAACTGGGTCCTGGATGCACATAAACAACTTCAAGACCTTTCGGGTGTGGGGTGGAGAGAGGAGAAAGAAGGCAGAAAGGGAGGAGAAAAATCAAGAAAACAAAGAGAGGATAGGGAGAGAGGACAGGTAGCTTTAAAACCTCTGTGTATCTCTGTGTTCACTGGGGACTGGGGCTAACAAATCACGCCCTTTCCCTTCTCCAGTTCTCTCACCTGTAGCAGTGAGATCCATTTTACCACACAGAGATATTGAGAGACTCAAAACAACAGAAGAGATGCCAAAGGAATAATTCAATGCCATTAAAATCATCCCAGAAGGAAGACCATAGTGGTTAGCTTGAAGGGGACGTAAACATGTGGAAATAAATAATGCTTAAGAATGAGTAGTCGTCCACCGAAACCATCATCGAGTATATCCTAGCAACCAGGCTTTGGTCTGTCCTATGTAACCAAGCCATCTCGCATAAGACGTTGAATACATCTATCTAACATTGAGGACTTTATCTTCCAATGGAGGAGAGAAATATTGTGACAGGCTATTTTAATAAATTACAGACGTGGGTAAGCTAGAAGGTGCACAGCTGCACACAGGTGTGTAGGAGACCTTGAGCCTGGTCCTGGGAGCTGATGCCTCAGCTGCCCCTTTCTGACTGAGCATGTGGAAGAGCTCCAAGAGGGTCTGCTGTGGGACACAGCTAGGGTTAGGACTACAGCTGGGGAAGCAAACAGGGCTGCTGCATTTACATCTCACGAAGGAGTTCAGATTTGATTCTGTTAGGATCAGAGGATAGGGAAACATCTTTGGGCAAACATTATATTGCATTTAATGGGATGTAACATCACATCAAATATTTTAGAAAGATCATTTTGGGAGGAATGTGGAAGAGTTAAAGGTAATTCTCAGAGAGAAGACAAAAATGTGCTTGGTCCGACATGGAAGGTCTAAGCACACACTGTCCGCCCTGCCTCATTCAGACCATGCTCAGAAATCACCAGCCCCGGAATTCCCACTGGTGCTGTCTTTTATTCATCATTCATTCCCTGTGACTTCCCAACAGCGAGATATTAACACTGGTAGCTGTCCATGTCCTGCCCAGCTTTAATATTAAACATGAACATTTGTTATCATATGCTAAATAGAATACAGACTTGGTAACCAAGGTGTCTGTGATGAAGCACTTTAACTAAAAATGCTTGTGTGCTTGTGTATTTGGGTCTCTAAATTAAATAAATGAGAGAATTAAAAGTAAAATAATCCTTTAGATGCACTTCATTAGGCAGGGATATTAATGACAAGGCATTTAGTTATTTTTTGGTTCATGCACTTAATCACAAAATTTTGAGATTGAAACATAATTGCATTAATGACTTATTTGTATGTACGCGGTGATTTTAGTGTTTTTTTTTTTTTTAGTAAAGGTACATTAATGGCACTCGCCTTCCAGTTATTCTCTGATAAGTCCATGAATCAAAAAAAGGAAAAGAAAAGAAAAAAGGTAACAGTATTTTAATGCTTCTATATTTTAGAGTCTGCAGTCATCTATTGTTTTAAGTAATTTATAATTTTAAAGAATATTTTAGTATAAAATAACTTTCCAAGAGACCAAAAGAGAATCAATTCACGAAAGATTATTTTTTAAAAAGCCATTCATTTCTTGGGCAACACATGTTCAAGGACAAATCATTTCTGGAACATTACTAACGATGTGTGTGTGTATCAGTATACTTATTCATGACATATATTGAAGATGGCAATTGTGCTATGTACTATGTGAATAACTATTGGCTAGGAATTTAAAATGCAAAGCAGCTTAAAAATGAGGGCTCAAAAATTCAAAATGTTGAAAAAATTTCAAATATTTATAAGGTCATTTTGAGAAATAACTTTGCAAATGATTTTAAAATCAAAAAATTGCTCAGGAATATTGACCAAACCTATAGAAAGGAGAAATACTTTAAGTATTCTCCTTTTCCTCAGGTTCTATAGAACAGGCTTCTTTTCTACCTTTATGATAGTCATTACTCATACAATGTACATTTATGGTACACCTTAATTCTCAACACCCTGGAATGAAAAACTTTGGCTGAGTAAAGGCAGGCAAATATTTAAAAAGATTTACCTGCTTTAAAAAATTAAAGAGCCTATGCATTATCCATGCCATTATTAGTTTAAATCTTATGAGCAAGTTGCTTTTTTACTGAATGTTCATAGGTGCACATTAAAAAGAGTAAGACAGAGTATTTCTGTGCCTAGTGCAAGAAATAACTTTCTAATATGTACAGTTCATAACCCCTTGCCTACACACTCATAATGATATTCTAGATAAGAAAAATGATCAGAATATTAGTATGTCAAATGGCTTAGCCTGTCATCAGATCAAAAAAAATTAAAATGTCTTTGCTTAAAACCTTGTCTAAAACCTCTGTCTGTCACATGGTTCTTGCTAGAGCTTTCCCTACGAGTGTCACTGCGTGAGGCTGATAATGTTTATTTTGCTGTAAATATCATTTCCAGGAGGTTTTAAATAGGTCTGATGTGTGCCCTGTGAGGTATAGCTTTGAAATAAGGCTTTTTAGGAAAGATCTTTTGTATATTTAATCATTGGCTTTGTTTTGCTTAAAAAAGCCATGGCCCTAGCAGAAGTTCCAGCAGCTTACACGATTGTGCAGAATAACCTGCAGGGCTGGTGGGCAGCTGCCATCCACTTTCTGTTTCTTGAAATGAATCTGCCTGGGCTGCATATTTTCCTCACTTTGAAAAAGACACTAAGCACCCCAAAGAACATTTAAAGGTACCTTAAGCAAAGTAGGCAAAATGGCCACAGAAATTATTTTCTTTTCATTTTCTCAGATATTATTGATGATGACCCTCCATTATTCTGTTGCATAATATCAGGAGTAGAGAAAAATATCTGCACTAAAAAACTGAGCAGAGGTAAATCTTATGCATACATCTTATGTCTGTATATATACACATTTTGACTGGTGCAACAAGCACAGCTGCTCTGCTCTAATAGAGCTATAAGATATTATATATTACATGGATTATTCATCCTGGGCTTCTGGTTTCATATTTGTGACATAAAGAGAGGCTTATTTAAACATTTCACATAAACTTTGAAAGGTATAATGTGAAATGTTATGAGAATGATTATTTGCATTTACCTTGAACAGGTCCATGCAGGGTTCATTGTTTATGTGATAAAACACTGACACTGGAATGAAAAGGCTTCCAGTTTACTGTCACAAACAGTAGATCCATATCCATGGAATGCAATGGAATACATTAAAGCTGTTTTATAAATCTTGGATATCTACAGCTCTGCCAAAGACAAGTGACCCTTTAAAGTAACTATCCATTATGAGATGGAGAGTTCATGTAAACATTCTATAGCTGTTAAGTCAGCCTTTGAAGTCTTCAACAACCTTTTTTTGAATTTTTTCTTCATGGTAGGAAAATGAATGGCACTGGGCCTCACAGATATAAGTAATATATTTCTAAGATTACTAAGATATATTACTAGAGATGCAAATTGTGAAAATTGTGATAAGATTTAGAAATTCTATATTGACAATCATAGCTAAAACTAAGCAATCAACCTAATTTTAAACATCAACAATAACCTTTAATGCTCTTTATTTATCTGAAATTAAATTTATTAAGCAAATGGACCAATCTTACTAACCACTAGAAAAACACAGTTATAAACAAACACAGGGGCACATTTTATTTTCATTCTCAGTGTATCCCCCCAAGTTGTCTTGCTCATGTTTTATTTCAGTATACTTATTGAGTCAAACATTTTTAAATATGGGTCAGATATGGTTATGTCAAAAGAATTAACTTCTAGATGTGGTAGAGTATAAAAATAAATGAGCACAGTAGGGGAAGTGGGAAGGGTAGGGGAAAGGAAATAAGGGAAAAGAAAAAAATATGAGAAAAGGAAAAAATGGAAACAAAGTCTTTGTAAATAGCGGAAGGTGGAGGGGGTGAAGGGAGGGCAGGGGTAAGGGGAAAAAATGAGAACCAAGACCTGTCATGTAAAGGTACAAGGTCCCAATGATGAATGTAACTGTACTGTATGTCTAAAATGTACCAATAAACTCAATGGGGAAAAATGAGCACATATTTATTAAATAAATCATCATATACAAGAGATTCCATCACAAGAAAATCAAGACATGAGCTTATTTACATAATTATGTTATCTAGGCAGTGGCTATATAAATACATAAACATAATTATATATTATATATATATTGTGCGTGTCAAATTAAAAGTTATAGAATAAAACACAAAGAATTTTTTGCTCAACCTTTGTTAGGATGTTTGTCTCTTTCAAAAAAGTAGAATAAGCATAGCAATTTTGCTACATGTTTCATAATATGAATCAAGTATTCCCTAAACATATTATTGCAGTAGGGATGATGATTTCTCAATAGCACTACTACTTAAATCCAGTTATTATCTGGCCCTTATAAAAAGCCCTCTTCATATTACAAAATGTCTATTATTTTTACCTAGTATAAATTTATAATTGGGAAAATAAGTTTAATTATTTTGTTGTCATTTTTATTACTATTCTAAGTACAATTCCAAGCTAATGAAATTTCTCTACTTTGAAAAGAGCTGAACACCATGGTGACTTTTATCACTTTTTCATAATGTAGAGAATAGTAAATGTCTGTATTCTGAATAGTGCTAGTGTTACAATAATGTAAAAGTGCATAGATTCTAAAGTGCTAATGGCATAAAAATTACTAAAGTTTATAAGATAAAATTGAAGTTAAATTGTTTCATGAATCTATTATTCCATCTATTTCAGGTGCCAAACAGAGACTATGAGATATAATTCTTGTTCTCAATTATATTATAATTTAATAGTAAATTGAAATACATATTCAATAATTTCTCTCCCCCTGCTCTGATATTCCTTTGGATGGATATAGCCAGAATCTTGTCTTCGCTTAGTTTGCCCGATCAATAAAATCACTAAATTAAGCATCTCATTTTCCTATCATAATTTCCTAGGCATGGAGTTTAATTGTTCAATAACTTCCACCATAATCACACTTCTACTTACTTCAGACTTCAGTCCACAATATCTCTATGTCCACCCTACATTATCAGTCATTGTTCTGATTTCTCTCCTCTTGTTCTTAGATGTGTTCCACAGTCCATTCAGTAAATTCTTTGCAAAGATCTGAACTTTCTTATTCCTCTTACTGCTGCCTGGCCAGTCCTCTAGCTTTCATTAGCGCAAAGACCCTCTTTCATGCATGGGTCTAGACAGGTGAGTTCAACTGGAGAAATCATGCAAATTATTCATAATAACTTGTTATTTACAAAAAACCAATGATGACAACTTAGTTGACGTTAATTATCGTGACTATTATAATGTCAGTTGAAATGAGTTATTAGGAGAGAAATAATCCAGATAAAGCAAGAATACGTTCAAAGTTCAGGAAACAAAAGAGAATGATTTTGTTTTTTGGTTTTTTTTTTAAGGAAAGACAACAACAAGAGCGTGAGCACCGAGACTAGGAATGTGCAGCCGTCTTCCACTCCTTCTCTCTCGTAACAATGAAGGAGCCGTACGTATTTTACACTAAAGTCTTTTATACTCCGATTCCGTCCCATTTCACCTTCTCAGGAAGCTTTTAATAAAATTAATCATCCAGATTCGTGCAGGGATCTTTCCAGCAACATGGAAAAATGCTCATCCAAAATGTGAAACTTTCTGACCATTGGCATGTGGAAACATTCACACTTCACGTCATAAGACAGGTCAAAGCAAAAATGTAGGCACATTAAAAGAATGTTGTACAAAATTAACTTCAGATTATGTGTACAGTTTTATATGAATCACAGTTTGCTGTTTAGATTTGGCTCTCATCATCTGGATATCTCATTCTGTATACAAAATTCTTCCAAAATCCAAGAAGACCTGAAATCCAAAACCCTTGTAATTCCAAACACTTTGGATAAAGGATATTCAACTGGTCCTAAGTTTAGGCATTGTGCTATCATTGCAATTTACCTTTCTACCCTACTCTCCAACTATGTGAGGTATCTTGGATTGTTCTATGGCACTTTTCAGTGTGGAGTCATATAGTAAAATTTGATAATTGTCATTGACATTTTCTAATTTATTAACATATAAATTCCATGAAAAACACTGTAAACACTTTGTTCATTACTGTGAGCAGATTATCTAGGTATATAACAAAACATATTATTGCTTGAATTAATTAATGGGTAAATTGACAGGGGTGGATTGATGTTACTTGTAATATGCAGAGTTCTGTACTACTTAATGTTTCCATGAAGTACTCTTGAGTAACTTGAAAGTTATCATTGGGTACTTTTGATTTAATTTGATCATACATTTGTACACATATGATTATTTATCTCCAGACCTACCCCTTAAGTGTAGGACTGTATTTTTATAATTGTTAACATCCCTTAGTGTAGCACTGAGTTTAGTTTACACAGGGCACTTAAAAAATATCTGCTGAATAAATAGTAGTAGGTAGGACAGATAGCCATTACACAAATAACCACAGTAACTGAAAGCACATCTGCTTTAATTTGTAGAAACTGAATATTAGAAAGAAAAAAGTTACTTCTCTTTTCTTACTACAAGGAAAAAGAGCAACTAAATGGCTTAACATATTCAAGCTCATTAGTTTTTATCATAATAATCTTGACCCAAAGTTATTGTTATCCAATAATGTTAAAAGAAAAATAACTAATTTTAATTGAAAAGTGTATTTTTTGAGACTACAGGAATTCTCCCTGGAGATGGCCTATAGCAACGAGGACAGCATAGTCACAATCTAGGAACTTCAACCTTCAAGCATCGTAAAATACTTCCAAAGAAAAGCTTGTTAGTTATCCCTAGTATGTGCACATTCTAGAAATGTTTGCATTTTGTATAATTGAGTCATCCTTCATAGAATATACGAAGCCAGTATTAGAATTATGGCTATACCAGTCTTTAGTTTGATATAAATCAGCCAGAAATTTGTGAGGTGTCTGCACAGTGTTTAAGATGTCACATGATGCCTAGAGTTCGTACTTGCTCCTTCAGAATTTATCAACTAATAGGACAGATAAAACCAGCGAAAATGAAATCTTTACAGACACATAAGCAAAACTATGCATGTAGAGAAATGTGATCATAGAAGAAGTGAATATCAAATTGTATAAATTCCAAGAAAGGTGGAAAATATTCATAGAAAAAGTAATGAAGGAAAGGCTTAGAGGCCACACAGAGAGAAAATGATGCGTTTGTCAGATAGAAGGGGGAATTTATTTCAAGCACTTGGAAAGGCTTGGAAGCCATCTATTTCCAAGAGTGGGAAGAAAGATTTAATAAGCAGACAAGAGGAAGATGAACAGGATTAGTGGAAATAGAGGGTACAGATTTGGTTTATATGCATTCAAGAAATAAACTGATCCCTGGCGATGTCTGCCTGGTTATTGTAACAGATGCACCGGTTACTGGTTACTGTAACACATGCCCATCTTTGGCTGGGTTACATCGCCATAGTGCCCAGTAACATTGTTTCACTTGATACCACGAATAGCAGAGCTCCTGTGCCGGCACAGGATCAGATTTACTTTGGACCACAATCTGAGTTTTTAGCTTAGTTCAATCACATTCTGTAGTAGCTGTATGACAAAATTTCTTGAAATTTCCAGGCTTTGGCCTCTTCCTTTATAAAATGAAAAGATGTCCAATAAGATAGAGATTCTAAAAGAAACCACAATGACTCAGGGCTTCTGAAGTGTGGGGGAAATGTAATTTCTGATGTAACAACAATTGGAATGCTACACACCTGACAACACACAGGCCACTGCGGATAGAGCCCGGGGAAACTCACATTGTATTTGATTTCCCAGTATACATTTTCACCAGAGAAATCTTGTTTGTATTCACCTAAGCCTATAACCTAACTTCATTTAATTATGAACATAATCCTTTTTTAACAAAGCTTTAATACATACAAAAATTTCTAAGATTACAACAACTGTGTAATGGAAATCTATATACTGTTCTGTTTAGAATTTTACTAAAATCCAGTCTACAGTTTAGGAAGTCATATCACTAATAATAATGTTATTCATCGTATTTGAGTTGCCAAAACTTTTATCAGATTGCATTTATACCATGAGTATACTATGTCCCTACACTTTTTATGTGCAGGATGACTTAGTTCACAATAACTTCTACTACAGTTTTAAGAGTATTTACATATTAAAATATGTATTTTTCTATTATAATGTACTTTCATTTCCCCTTTTATTACATTATACTAATTTTTAGAAATTATTACAAGGAAGTTATATTTTCTATGAATTTCATTTCAGAGTTTTTATAATAAACTATTGGCTGTAAAAGGGAGCTTTGATTCCAATAGAGTTGAAAACCAATGAATTGAACTATCTCAAATAACTTTAAACTCTCAAAGCCATGGATTTATAAGTTTTACTTTGATCTGTAAGGAAGGAGAAACTCTTAAATGATTTTTCCCTAGTAATGTTGATTTCAACTTTTAAATTCCAGAACAGAAGCACTAAAGCAGTCTATTTTATCACTCTTGCCACCTAGAGATAGAAATATGATCAGGAGAACGCAAGTTGAGCATGCACTGCATCAGGTACTAATGAGAACTCAAAAAATATGAGGAAGTATTTTATTTGTTGCCCTGGAGACAATTTTTAAACATAGACTTCATCTAGAAGGAGGAACGATCTGGTTCCGTTAAAATCTGGACATTTTCCTATTATACTCAAATTTTGCTTATGTCAGAAGAGGAAGTAGGGGAATGAGATTCTCATTTATCAAAGCACAGGTCATATTTCATCATTTTTACAATATTGCTTTTACATAATTCACTTCTGTGTTTCCTCTATACATGTGCATGT
>NW_022900930.1:24965847-24991847 GCF_012274545.1 Fukomys damarensis
ATACACACACACACACACACACACACACACCAATCATTAAAGTAAGTCAGGTTAAGACCACACCACCTCTATGAGGATAATGCTGAAAGATTTGCTAAATATGGTAGCATCAAATATTTTAGTAGTGTGATCAATAATTTCCATTCTATAGGGCGTTTTAATATGTCACTTGAGAATACATCACAATAAAATTGGGCTTTTTACAGTCAAATGCCTTGATTTTTGTTTCACATTTCACCTGTGAAATACGATCATCTAGTAAAACAAAGTCTATGGGGCAGAAAGACATTTTCCATTTTGCAAATCAAGCAGAAGCCCGAATGTTTGTCGGGACCTCTAGCTGCTCTGCTAGGCATTTCTCATCCTTCTGATAATGTGACCTTCATATGACAGAGCTGGATAAAAAATAACACATTTTGATGGTACTTGTAAAAGCGATGGAGCTGCTGTCAAAAACACCCAGGATGGCCACGAAAGTTGAATACACAGTAGGAGATGCAGGGGCTGAAGGAGAAGATAATATAGTTTCTGTAATATTTATCTCTTACTCCTGTTTAACTTGCAAAAATTATTTGACATCCTGTTTCAACTGTTTTAAAAGACAGTATTTTTGGCCCAGTTGAAGTATTACAATGTTAAGAAAGAGACAACTGTCTCATAATGCTTGTTTGTGTCACAATAAAAGACACAATAATTCATTTGTTCAAACATTTATTAACTATTTGCTTCATGCAAAGTAATATGTCAAAAATTATTATAAACATATTTTATCTAAGAAAAACACAGCGTGGTATATGGCTTTGTTCACACTCAAAAGAGCTTTTAGTTGAGTTAAACGAGTGGAAATATTTGAAGTCATGTATGCCCTATTTCATGCCACATAGTTGCTCTCTGAAGAGGGACAAAAAAATTCAGTTTGGTGGTGATTGTACAAGACTTCTTAGAAGAAATGCCTAAGATATGGGTAACTGATTTTGAGATTCTAAGATATGGGTAATGATTGCACCGAAGGGCAGCATGGAACCCCATAAAGTCAGAGCTCCAGAACACCTTCAGAAAAAGAAGGAAAGGATCCAAATATTAAATCAGAAACACTAAACTTGCTGGAACATAAATTAGGCAGAACTCTGGAAGACATTGGCATAGGAAAAGACTTTATGAACAAATCCTCAGTAGCACGGGAACTAGCAGACAGAATCAACAGCTTGGATCTCATCTTACTGAAAAGCTTCTGCACTGCAAAAGAAACCATCAACAGACCTAAGAGACAACCTACAATTTGGGGAAAAATTTTTACCAGCTGCTTCTCAGACAAAGAACTATTATCTAGAATATATAAAGAACTCAAAACAATCAGCGCCCCCAAATATAACGACCCAATTAAAAAAAAGGGGATTTAAAATGAACAGACATTTCTCAGACAAAGAAGTAAAAGCAGCAAGTAAATATGTGAAAAAATGTCCCACATCACTGGTCATTCAAGAGATGCAGATGAAAACAACACTGAGATTCTACCTCACCCCACAAAGAATGGCTGCTATCAAGAAATCAACCAATAACAAATGTTGTCCGGGTTGTGGGGAGAAAGGAACCCTTCTCCACTGTTGGTGGGAGTGCAGACTCATGCAACCACTATGGAAGTCAATATGGAGATAATTTAAAGAGCTCGGTCTAGATGCTCCATTTGACCCAGCCATCCCTCTGCTGGGTATCTTTCCAGAAGATTTAAAAGAATCATACCAGAGATATATGCACACCAATGTTTGTAGCGGCACAGTTTGTAATAGCTAAACCTTGGAAACAGCCCATCTACCCATCTGTTGGAAACTGGATAAAGAAGATGTGGTTTTTCTATAAAATGGAATACTACTCAGCCATTAAGAATGAGAAACTAGAATCATTCATAGGAAAATGGATACATATTGAGGATATACTCTTAAGTGAAATAAATAAGTCACACATGTATAAATAACAAATAGTTTCTCTGGTGTGGAAAACTATAATAGTACACAAAATCTTAATAGGATAATTAAGAGTGTGAAATAGGAAGAAAAGGGCTAAAGGTGTAGGGAAAGTGGGAAGGGTAGGGGAAAGGAAATAAGGGAAAAGAAAAAATATGAGAAAATGAAAAAATGGAAATGAAGAATTTGTAAATGGGAGGGGAGGAGGGGGTGAAGGGAGGGCAGGGACAAGGGGAAAAATGAGAACCAAGACCTGTCGTGTAGGTACAGGATCCCATTAATGAACGTGACTGTATTGTGGACCTAGATTGTACCAATAAACTCAATAAAAAGAAAAAATGAAGGAATTTTTCTATTTCTCTCTTTTGCAAAGTTCTGTTATAAAAGAATACTAAAAGTGGCTACAATGCAGAGATAAACAAATAATAAATTTCTATTACATTTTATGAGTAAAAACTAATAAGGTGTATGGTCAAATAAAAATTTTAGAAAGATGAATAAGCTTGATGATATGACATTTCTGTTCTCTTCAAGACTGTGCTGTGGAATTGGTAGCGTTGACATCTTGTCATATGCCAATCACTTCCCAAAGACATGTATATTGAACTATCATCTTTCCATCCCTCGTTTCTACATGAAGGACATTGTTTCTCTGGAAAGTGATATATTAATGCTTTCCTGAGGTATTAGCATGGTGAGCTAACATTCTGAGCTAAATTCAGTGCTTAATTCTATCTTCTGACTTCCAGCTCGTTGGATCAAATATGACAAATTCACAGTCTTGCCTGAGGGCTCCGAACGGCCAAGGGCTCTCGGGTTTGGAGGGACTGCTGGACCGATTATGATCTCTCTTAAGTGGTTTCAACAAGAGAAATAAATAGAAGATGATGGAGGGCACAGAAGCTAGAAACGAAAGAAGGAAGTGAACAGGATATAGAGAAGAGGCAAAATATCTAAACAGGCAAAAATCATGAAATATAGAAAAGGAAAATAAAGAATTAGAAGCGGCAGAAGCAGAGTGTACAGAGAATTAATCTATTAGGCCTGACTACTATCCTTAGAAAGGACTGCCAAAACGTGTGGCCCTTAGCTGACACCTGGGAGCTTGGATTTGGAGACTGTTTCCACCACCCACACTTGTAAGAGCTGCTCAGTGTGGCCACGTTATCTGTACAAACAATATAGTTTATGCTGAACACCTGCTTTCCTTGTGGGACTCCAGAATCTTGGTAGGTGTCAGGTAGAGTCTGCCTGGGTGAGCAACCTCCAATAAAAACCCTAGGCACCGAGTCTCTAATGAGCTTCCCTGGCAGACAGTATTTCACGTGTTGTCACAAATCATTGCTGGGGGAATTAAGTGCATCCCGTGTGACTACAACAGGAGACAATTCTTGGAAGCTTGCACCTGGCTGCCTCTACGCTGAACCTCGTATACCTTGTTGTGCTGATTTTGCTTTGTAGCCTTTTGCTGGAATAAATTGTAGCTGTGACTCCAACTGCACGCTGAGTCTTGTAAGTTCTTTCACTGAAACTATGAACCTGGGGTGGTCTTGGGGACCCTGACACAGAGAGCTATAATAACAACAAAGCAATACAGATACCTTAAATTGTTTTTCTGTTAAAATTAAGAAGGGAATGGAATTAATATAATAAAATGAAAAATAATGGAAAGTAGGTGTTTCTAGATAAAGAGGAAGGGAGGGATTGAAAGAGGGTAGGGGAATGGGGAAAAAATAAGAACCAAGGGTGATTATCTAAAGGCACAAATTTCCAACAATGAATGTCATTATATTGTATACATTAAATGTACTAATAAAATTAGTTTTTAAAAATAAATAAAATATTATTTATAGTATTGTTATTGGAAGTTATAACTAGATTGGCAAGCCTATTCAATTGGTGCCTACAGTTGAGAAAAGAAGAATGATAAAAATAGATTTGGATGTCAGTGATGGGTACTAGGTGGTGACAGAATATTATAGAAATCTGTGGTATCCTGAATGCCATTGAATGACTTTCAGCTATATTCTGAACTTCACAAAGATATGCAGATTGAAAAACCATACTCCTCTACTTATAACAGCAAATAACTCATGTTGTCTCAAATACTCATTCATGGTTCTAATTGTTTCCTATAAAAGCTAATTAATACTTGCTATGAATATCACCTAAACACATAAAATGATTCTGCTCCAAATGTGTGGATTTTTGACCTCAGTAGAGTCTTTGGTGATACTTGCAATGATTATTCTGTCCTGGTTCAGCAACCGCTTGCGCTGTCTCAAGGTAGCTTCTAAGCACAGCTTCCACCTTCAAGCTTCAGCCCCACCCAGTGATTACTTGCAGAAGAAGGCAAACCCTTCAACTAGAGAGAATGAAATCCATTAGAAGGATTTTTTACCTCCAAATTTACCAGCAGGGACACTCTGCTAACTGCTTTACCTCCACTTTCACAATAAGCTTATACTTCTCTTTGAATGAAATCGAGAGCTTATTTTCTACGTAGAATTCTATTCCCTTGTTGTTGTCCAAGCCCTGACTTATAAGACATGCTTGCTTCAATAACGTCTTTCATCTCTCCTTCCATATCATCTTTCTTCTATCTCCTCAAAACACTCAAGGATATTTTCCTTTAAGCCACAAAACAATATGCACAAAAAAGAAAACCAGCTACCACTCTGAAAATTTTGAGATTACCCTTGCTAAGTGTTCACTTGCCTAATCTTGTTTATGTCTTATTTTCCACCCCAGAAGTTTATTTAAAGTCCAGGTAATTACACAATCCAATGGTCTCTTCCTCTCCCAGTCAAGCATGTGTTTAACTCCATTGAGCATCTATTGTGTGAGAAATGTTACTGGGGGTTTTCTAACAGTACTAAAAATATAGTTGGATGAATTAACAAAAAATAAAAACATCCTAAAAAAACACAAACTATAAATTTTTAAGAAATTATTACAAGTAGGGCTGGGGATATAGCTCAGTGGTTCTGCTGCCTGCCTCGCAAGTGCAAGGACCCGAGATTGATCCCCGGTACGGATCAGAGAAAGATGAAAGAATATATTAATAATAATGAGGGCATCAGATGAGGATTCATGGAAGAAGCCTGATACTTTCAAAAGACTTGAAAAATGAGTACAATTTGAGTATATTCAGAAGGAAGAGGAATTTTGTTTCAAACAGAAAATAGCATGTCAAAGGTATATTAGTAGAACATTGTTTATCTTTCTCAAATCCTACCATTAATTTGGTAAGGTGAGAGAACTTCTTGGTAATAGGCACAAAACAAGGTAGAAAAAGTGTCAGGAATGTGGTCCTATCAGGAGCTTCAACTCTTGATCTGATTATGGATAATAAGAAGTATGACATTTGGGGTATCTTTGTATATTATTAACACAGAAACAAGCACAATTGGGATGGGAAAAAATTCAGTGCACAGCATTTACAGTGACGCTGAAGAGAAAAGCATTTGAGACATTTTGGGATTGTTCCTTAAAGCACATGACTGATGAGAGACAGTTTCACTAAAAATAGAATAGGCCTTGATATTTAGGCTAAGCATCAAAATAACATCCTGCTGACTGAAGGCAAGCAGGCATTAAAAACACAACCTCATAACATGAAAGGCTTACAGGGATGGTTAACATTACCATCCACAAGACAGTTTTATTGAGTTGGTCCTGCAAATGTACAGTCAGTGATTCCAAGCAGTAAATTCATTAAAACCAGGAAATTGCTTAATTAGTTTAAAGTGATAAACACTTCTAAAAATAAATCTTTAAACTACATGGCTTTCAAACAAATTTATCACAATCAGAACTGTTACAATACACCTATAATGACTAGAAAATTAATTCAAGATAATAACCTATCAAAACATGTGTTACTTAACTTGCTTTTTCTCCTTCTAAAAAAGAATCTACTTGTTTTAAAGAGTGTTGAATTTCTACTTGTCTTCACCCCCAGTAGTTGTATCATCTGCAATGTGAGATGACTTATTTTCAAACTACTTTGTCTTTTGCCAAAAAGTATCTATAGATGTTATTGAGGATTCCTACATGACAGTGATGCTTTCTATCTATCTATCTATCTATCTATCTGTATATCTATCTGTCTATCTATCTATCTATCTATATGTATTTTTTTAGGGACCCAATACCATACTTAGTCCAGTTGTAATGTGTTAACACTATTCAAACTCCATGTCTTTTAAAATAATGTGTAAGAAATCCTACACATTTAAATTTCAGTTTTGGTTGTACTGTCAGGAAGAATTCAGACTTTATTAATATAGTAATAAAATTGTGTTTTTCCTTGGAAATGTCTTCTATTTTAGGAAAGCAAAATGCACATGAGCAGTGAAATAAATAAATGTCATTACCACAGAATATCCCTATTATCAAGTCCCTCTGATCACCATTTACAGATACCCACACCTTTCAGAAGATCTTGAGCTTGCAAGTATTCTTTCAATTGAATTTGAAGTACAGACCATGGGTTCAAGTTGCTTCTGGTACACAACAGCAGCAAAGATTATCTTTAATGATGACAAGAACAAAACTCTAAAATAAATCTAATCTGTATGTTCAATTTAGTAATCTTCACTATTTCAGAAAAACAAATTCTCAGTAAAATTACAGTTTTTCTACCATTCCAGACACCATTTCTTCCGGCTTCTATGATCACTACTTGGAGGGAGAATAATGCCAAAGCAAAGAGTAGGAAGCACAGAGATTACAATAATTTGCTTTCCTTCTTACCCACAGAAATGTTTCCTGAACAGGTCACTAACTGAAGGACAGCACTGAGAAGTTGCCTTACCAAATGTTAGTATGAAAACAAACACCTGGTTGATTATACCAATCAATAATACATGACCATCAACATTGAAACTTTAAGCAGTTTGTGCAATATTTCAAGTATGGCAGAGGGATGATCCACCGAATAAAAAGCAATATCAGTGGTTCACTTGAACATAACATAGTTTTTATCTTCAAAATCATACCGATCTAATTTGATTTTAAAAAGTTAATTTAGCCTGTAATTTAAGTGTTGCCAAATTATAACAGTTTTTCTAAAAGGACATGAAATAGCCATATAACTATCAAATATATTTCTTATGATCTGTATGATAAACAGATAAAGTAATGGTAACTGGTATGCAGATATGAAAAGAAAACATCAATTTGAGACCTCTAAATTTTAATTTTGTATTAATTTATACTAATATTCATAATCATTTCTTTATTGAAAGATTTGACTATCATGAAGCTTTTTCTTTCTTGATCCCAATGTTGAGGGAATGCAACTCTAAATCATGTATCTCAAATGAGCAAGAAATTCTTAGCAATTCTAACTAATTGTTAAGGGAATAATATTTACTTGGTATTATTTTATGCAAAAAAGTAAACAATTGCATTAGTAGCAGCTCTCAATTTTACTAAAAGGTCATATGTTTACTTACAAGGAATCTAGAAGTCAAAAGAATGAAATTCCATCACCAGCCTGCAAATTAACAACAACAACAAAAAACTGAGACAATAGTATTTTACTTAGCCACCTAATTGGAAAAGATAAAAAGCATAATTATATGACCCCCCCTCCTTAGGACCTTGTGTTTTCTTTTTTTCTCATTGAATTATATGATTTCTTATTTAATACTATATAACATTTTAGCAGTGAATAATAAATATTGCTGATAATAATAACACCAAACCTTCTTTTGAAAGATTAAACGGCAACATACCATGAATCTATCATTTTTAACAGTATTTTTCCACATACTAAGCAGTTCAAGCTGTTAATCTGATTGCATGCATGGTGAGGCAAACAACTTGAAGATTAATACAATAACTGAGAGTTTTTAAAGAGTGGAACTGTATTTTGAAGTAGCTTCAACACATATTTAGAAACTGAGTCCTAAGATCAGAGAGGAAATGATAGATGACGTTATTTTGATTTTCCAACTAGTTTTTACTAGGTGATGTATCTGGCTAGATACTAATGCAAGAGAATCTACAACCTCTTCAGCAGCCACAGATGTAACATTTTAGTTTGGGTTGTAGAAAGTCTCCGGGGCATTGCATTGATGCAAGCTCTGCTGTTTTGACACTCAACCCAGATGCTCCAATTTTGCCTCAGTGGCTCAGAGCCCAGTCTGAATGCCTTAAAGCCTGGGTAAGAAGAGCAATGAAGAAGGGGGATTGGGGGGCAGAGAACCAATGTCTCTTGCACTGAATAGGAATCTTAGAATTGGTGTGAAAACAGCATAGCAGCCTCGCTTGGACACTCACACAGCTAACAGCCATAAGGAACATGAATTCAGGTGTTCTACTACTCTCTTACCAATTTTCTATATATAATGATTCAGCATATAATACTTTTATATTAAAACTGCAAATCCAATTAAAGTAGCTATATTTTCATACCATATGTTCTTGTGCCATGGTATGATGCAGTTGAATGTGTCTTATGTATTTATAATATATAACATTTTTGGATTGTTCTACATACACGATCAGAAAATTTAATATCAAAAAAATTTCCTGTCTCCATTACCCATGAAATTATTATGAAGCTGCTGATACACAAAACAGAATCACAGATTTTTTTAATGTAGAGTCTTTCAACAATAATACGACTGTTAAAAGCTTTTTGCAAGGTGCATGTCAAGATATTTGACAGGGCTAAGTCATACAATTTTAAAGTTAAATAACAGAAGGGAGAGGCTTTAAGAGGCAAAGAAAAGATGGAAAATTTGTGTTTTCAGATGAGATCTGTGAGGAGGAGGAGAATCATCTGAGTGGGGAGACATAAGAACCCTCTACAGTTCGCAGAAGCTGAAGAGAAATTGATTTAGAAAGAATAGGGGCATAATCACGGTGTTGAATAGCACATTCAATAATGAGCCTGATTCTTGGAAATGCTGATCTGAAGGTGGGGCCAATAACTCAGAGAGTGACATGCACCATAATTTCCTCAGAAATAGAGCTACTCCTTACCTCTAATGAGAGCAGTCTGCATGATATAGAAGGCATGTTGAGTATTAAAAGCAAGGCAAGAGACAGACTTAGGAGTCTGAGGAGTATGTGAAAGTGATGAAATTTTAAAACACTGATAGAAATGGAAACATACCACAAATCAGAGTCAAAAACAATGTTGGGATGTGGTGATAATGAGATAGTCCATATATGGTAGAATGGCAGCTTGGTATAGTTCTATATTTGCAAAGATGTCAATTTCAAAGTTTCAGAAAGGAAAGGGGCAAATGAAAGAAACTGTATGCAAATTGAAATCTTTACAAACATTAGAAAATGGTGCTGATGCAGTAAGAGTGCATGTTTTAACAAACATGGAATAGAAAGTTAATACATATCAACTTGGGAATTACTTTTGATTCTGAGGTCTTTGCTTTCCGCAGTGAATATCACAGTGATGTCAAATAGAAGCACCCAACACAGGTGACTGGGGAAGTGTGCATAATGCAGGTGTTCACTCCAGTCCTGGGGATTGATGGGAGATGTAGCAGGTGGAGACAGACACGAAGTTCAGAGCTTGACATGCTAGAAGCCATCATGAACCTGTCTGTAATGTGTCCCAGAGTTTCCTGTTCTCACAAAGTGTACTTTGCACAGACCCTTGCTTCTGCAACTGATCTGAAGGAGGCAAAGCTCTTCTGTCATTGACCTGAAGGAGACAGAGCTTAGTAGGTAATGAAAGAAATGGAGATCTGCTATACATACAGATGAAGCTTTGCTCACTGTTCTGCAGCTGAATTCCTGCTGTGCTGCCCTGACCCTAAGAGGCCATGGACCAGTAAATATCCTCGGCCAGAGGTGAGGAGCTGTGCTCTAATTCCCTCACCATACAGCTATATATATGCACCTCTTCTCCTCTGACCATTTATTAAACGATATAGCAGGAGAAAGATGAGATAGATTGTGCACTGTGACTCGCTATAAATAAACTAATCTCAGCCAATACCGCAGATTATATGTACATATTTAATTATATACATATTTCTTGAAACTAAAATATTCAAGATTACAATTGATACGTTATTCTTGAAGCTAAAATATTCAAGATTACAGTTGATATGTGACTATTCTACAATGAGACATCTGGAAATTAGCCTAGGTTTACATTCTCCCAGAATTTTATCACCTAAACTTTTGACATTTATAAAAACTAATTCAGTGGGTTTATTTGTGTGATAGAGAAAAGAGCACAGTCTATCTGGAGTCTGCTATTTGTCTCAATTGTTTAGATTGTTTCCACTTTTTAAAATTAACAGAAAACTGTCTGGCATTTGCCAAGTATAGCTCTGACAAAACAGGAAGACTTGAGTGAAAGAAGCTGGCGTGTGGAAAGAGTACTGAATTCTGCAGGGGCAATTACATTTTCCTTCAGTTGGCTTAATGCTCTTATGGCTCCCCATAGGTGTTATAACTCCTTCTCCTCAACCTTCCATTTGACATTTTCCTTCTTAAATTCTTGTCTCCAGTGCTACCCCTTTTCATCCTCTGCCTTTATTCCCCGTTATTCCCCAATCCTACTGTAATTATTCATTCATTCATTCACCTTTGCGACCACTTTCAAATTTGGCTTTGAAAGCTAATAACAAGGCACAATCACACTTTCCCTTTTCATGGCAAGTTAATAATCAAATTGTGAATTAGGGCATTTTTTTCATGTAAAGTTTAAACAGACAAATTATGACTAAATTCTAAATGAATGATATTAAGCTGTAGAATTTAAGAGAAAGTAGGAGCAATTGTGATTTAGAACCATTCACTCATTCACTGAATACAAATAAATTTATTGGGAATTTTTCTAGATGCCGGGGAAACAAATTAAACCTAAAAATCAAACATATAGCTTGCAGCTGGAGAACAGCACATACAATATGTTACACAGCATTTAATTGCTAAGATATAAATCATGTAGGCGATAGTAATACAAATAGTTGGGGAAGAGTTTCTATTTTAGATGGAATGGCAAGGAATGTTCTCACTGAAAAGAAAACAAATTACTTCTTTTTTTAAACTGTTAGCAAAATAAAAGATATATATTAGGAAGTACCGAAGTATTTTTCCAATGGAAAAGAGGAACAAGAGAGAGGGAGAGAAGGGAGAGGGAAGGGAAAAGATATTTTTTTAAAAAGTTGAAGAGAAAGAAATGGAAATAGAAGTTTTTACAAATAAGGGGGGAAAGGCAAGTTGGAGGGAGCAGGGGGGGAAGACAGGGAAAAGGGGATTAAAAAAAAAGAATTAAGATGCTTTATGTACATGTACCAAAATCCCCAAATAAATGTAATAATTTTTACTGAAAACTAATAACAATTAAAATAAACAGAAAAAGGAAACATTTTGACTAGAGATCTATAAAGTGAGAGAAGGAGTCACTTGAATATGCACAGTAAGTGTTCAAAGGCCTGAAGATGGGAGCAGGTGGAGCATTCAAAACAAAATGAAAGAATTAGCAGGCCATGGGTGAAGAAAGGAGAGATTAGTAGAAGATAAATTTGGAGAACATAGGTGGTTATCACAGAGGAGCATATAGTCAGATAGTAATAATTTTGGATATTTATTGACAACTTTAAGGAGAAAATTGACATAATTCACTCACAGTTCAACTGAACAATCATGGGTAAAGTGTTGAGAACACAAGAGTAGGAAGAAAGAGTCCAAAGATTAATCAATAACATTAGTCCAGGAAAGAGCTAATGGAGTCTTAGAATAAGGCAGAGGTCACGGGGCAACAAGAAATTTTCAGATTGTGGGTGTATTTGGAAGGTAAACCTGGACGGTCTATATTACTGTCCTTTGGATATAGGAGAGAAAAAGAAATCTCAAGGATGAAGCCAAAACTCTGGCCCAGTCAACTGATAAACTGGGAAGGTTGAGGTATCTTTATCTTTGGGGATAAAGACCAAAGAGGCTAGACAAGACTGTGTGCAACATTTCTTTTTTGCCCAAGTTGTTTCTTATTTGAGATTTAAAAAAAACATTTTGAGGGGCCGGGGATTTAGCTCAGTGGTTTGGTGGCCTGCCTTGCAAGCACAAGGACCCGAGTTCAATCCCCGGTACCCCAAAAAAATAAGTAAATAAAAAAAACATTTTGAATGAGATTTATTTAAAACATTTTGTTTTATTCATTTTTCTTTTTGAACAAAGTATGTGCTTACTCAAAGATATGATTCTCAGAAAGACCACTGAAGTTCCCCAAAGTTGACTCCAAAAGCCTTATTTTATATATAACACAGCTGAGTAATTCTATGAAAGTTATTATTGTACCCATTTTATGACCTTAATGCTCAGAGGGAGTACTTCTCTTTTTCTTTCAGTTTTAGTCTGATGCAGAAGCAAGCTTCATTTGCCATGTGTTTGGGGATGAGCCCTCCTGTCCCAATATGGGTGGGCTGACCTCAAATAAGATACCTGACCTCTATGCACAAGTGTCCTCATTGGCAAAATAGGAATTAAAAATATATTCATGTAATGAGGCTGTAAGACTGTTGCAAAAATGAAATGATGGGATTCACATACATGGCTAAGCATAGATGCCAAAGAGGTTTTCTGAAGACATTTGGGGAATTTCTTCCTTATTCTTTTTTTTTTTATTAAATTTATTGGTATTTTTTTAGGTATACAGTACAGTTGTATTCATCATTGGGATCTTGTACCTTTACAAGATGTATCTTGGTTCTTATTTTTTCCCATACTCTTGCCCTCCCTTCACCCCCTCCACCCTTTCCTTTTCTCATATTTTCTCTTTTCTCTTCTTTCTTAAGGAGAAGAAATTCAACTTCTTCTGGTCTGCCACTGAACAAGAAATTATATAACCCTTGTTTTTGACAGGTATGTTTTCATTACCAGCTCTGGCTGAAGCTGACACTAGGGTCAGGAGAAGGAAAGACGGGAAGAATTTGGATTCCTGACAAGAAAACCAGTATTTATTCTCTTTTCATATAGCTACAAACCAAATTTATTTATCGAGTTCTTTACCTTAAGCCAACACAATACTCAATCAAGAAAATGCATACCTAAAAAGTACCAATAAACTCAATGAAAAAAAAGAAAAAAAAAAAAAAAGAAAGAAAGAAAGAAAATGCCCAGCTCGGGATTTAGCTCAGTGGTTCTGCTGCCTGCCTTGAAAGCACAAGGACATGAGTTTGATCCCCAGAACCAGAAAAAAGAAAAGAAAAGGCCTGAATGATCATGGACCCTAGTGCAGTTTAGAGGCTGAGAAGCTCTATTTTTTGTAGAGCTAAGGCTCCTGACCTCTGCTCCATTTCTGTACTGGTCAGAGTTTCACAGTTATGACATAATATGCAACACCCATAATTTAAAGGAGGCAAAATTTAGTTCGGTTCATAGAGTCAGAGGTTTCAGCCTATGGTTGACTGGTTTCAAGTCAGAACCATTGTGGCAAAAGTGCTCAGCAAAGCTGCTCAGTACATAGTAGTTTGGAAGCAAATCTCGGGAACATATAAAAGAAGAAAAGGGCAGGGAACAGATATTGTACCTAAGTTCATACCTTCATTGCCTACCCAGTCATACCCAGATGTATGCTTTACTAATACCTTAGTTTGTTCTCAGGCCAATGAAGTTTATAATCCCACTTAACAATCACATCTCGCCAGAGCATCTCTTTTCTCATTACTCCATTCTTAATTTTCAAATAAACGCAAAATAAATTAGTATTTCCACCTAACAGAGCACAGCTATCTTACATACAACCAAAAACACAATAATCCCTTCCTAAAAGTGTTGACAATATAGCATTCTTCAAAAGTCCAGATCAAAATCTTTTCTGAGATTCAAGACTAATTCTTAGCTGTGAATCTCTGTAAAATAAAAAACAAAATATATAACTCCAAGGTACATCAAACAGGTTAAACACGCACATTTCTAATGGGAGGAATAGGGAGATACAAAAGAAACAGACCAAAGCAACATAGAAGGCCAATAGAGCGATCACTAGGTCCTGCAGCTCTGTAACCAGCAACTGGCACCTAAGGTGCTAATTATGTAAGTTCCAAATGGCTTCTGCAGTCCTACCCCACAGCCTTGCTAACTTGAGCCCCCATGGCCCCTCTCTTGGTTGGTTCTGCTTACAGCTTACAGCATTCTTTAGCTGTTGGGCAATGTACCTGGTATCTCCAACTTTGGGGGGGTCTCTATTGCACCTTTGTCTTCATTTCCTCAGCTTCACATACTGTCCTCTCAGGGACTGCTTGCCTGTCCTGCTAAGGTTTTCTTTGAAATCTGATTAGAAGCTTTCCTGACTCCACAGCTCTTGCATTTTTCATGCCAGTACAACATAGATGACACCAATGCCTGATGTCAGCTAAAGCTGTGGCCTGGTCCCTATGGACCATGCCCACAGAAGCCTAAATGTTTGCATGGCTGAGGACAGTGGGGTGATTTTCAGAGACCATTTTCTAGAAAACCCTTCTCTAGCAGGATACTCAGGAACTATTTTCTAAAGTAAAAGTTTGATACTTTTGTACCATTGAATCAGTGATGAGTAGATTCTTGCTAATTTCTGAGATGCCCTCAAAGCATCACTGTATTTTTTCCTATACAGTACATGGATTCTTTTTAATGTCACCAATCTCTTTAGCAAGCACACCTTTGACCTCAGCTTTAAATATGGTTCATTTGGGGAAAAAATTTAAGTTTTTAAATTTTTTCTTCTTTGTTTTTGCCTAAAATGCACATTATAAATCTTGCTAAAAGCAGCCAGCAGTACTCATGCACAAACTGAATGCAGTGTTGCATTGAAATTTCCTCTACTCTTGATATTACTCATGCAATATTTCAGGCATGGGAAAAATGTAGACAAATTTTCTTCCAGAATGAAATATATATAGCCTCTAGTCTACTTGCTAAACAAGTTCTTGTTCCCAACTGAAGGCTCCCAAGCCCAGGTTTTAATGTTCACATTCCTATCAGTATATTTGTCTTTTGAACTCTGGCCAGAATCACCCATCAGGCTCTGCTTAAAGTGTTCTCTGGCCTCTCCAACCCAGATCATCACACTTTTCTCACCTCCTCCCACAAAACCGTTCCAAAGGTTTCTGAATCACAAGGCCAGATATAGTCACAACAGCGACTTCACTTCTCTTATACAAATTTTTTATATTAATTAGCTTTACTGTTGCTGGATACAATACCAGACCTCACAATTTAAAGGAGGACAAATTTAATTTGAGGAAGGCAGATAGATATATAAATCTGATTTATGAGAAAAGGATGATACAAAAAGGCTTAGGACTGAAATAAAAATTTATGAGTCTACAGCATTAGAATCCATGATATTATATAAAATCAGTAATATAAAGAATATGGACTGAAAGGAATAGAAATCCAAAGGTTGAAGACAATGAGCATTCCTTTATAGATAAGAAAGAAAAATAAGAACAATAAAAGTAGTCTAAGGAAGATCAATTAGAAAGGTGGGAGTTTGCCTGCAATAGCTGTGCCCTAAAACCCAATTGGAGAAAGTGATTTAAAGAGTTTCACATAAAGTGAGCCAAAAAATAATATTTTAAACTGAAGTAGGAAGATCACAAGTTCTAGCCCAGCCTGGGTAACTTACAGACTTAGTGAGACACATAAAAAACAAAACAAAACAAAACAAAAAGCGTTGGAATTAGCTAAATAAAGATTAACTTTAAAGTCTTTTGAAATTTTAAAATGTTACTTAACTCACTCCATGACAATAGGAGAGTATTACAGTTATTTTGAATTGTATAGTGTGTACATAATAATTGATATTTGTTGTTTTTAGCCTGAAAAAATTATTTTACTCTTGGTCCCTCACATTCTTCTGAAAATACACTCTTTTCCAAGGGGAACCACTTCTCTTCTACTCAGTTAATGTAGCTCAGAAGAAAATAATGATATCCTTGGATTTAAAGGATGTCATGTGTTTGAATTATGTTGGCCAGTTTGTATTTTTATTTCCGTTGTTACAACTGTTTCAGGAGAATGCATATGAATCAAACCAGGACACTAGAACCAAATCTAGAATTTGGGTGAAATTAATGGAAATAAAATATATTTTTCTATAAGAGTTGATGAATTGGTAGAAATTAAACCTAAGATTTTAGTAGTGATCCTGCTGTCACCTGGGGCATAGCTGACCTGAGAATCACCCTCAAGGAACCTAGAGAAGGAGAAAGTGAGATTTTGATGGCATCCTGCAAATAGCTGAACTGTAAGCCAGATCTCTACCTAAATTTCCTAATTTATAGTTCCAGATTAAACTATCCTATCCTCACTTTTTCATTTTGCTTCAACTAATTTGTTACAATCCCCACACTGTTATAAGAATTCTAAATGAGATAAATATGAACAAAACAGTTTTGTTAAGGAATCTTTTGTTCTCATGTCGGGCTGCTTTTGCCCATAAAGAAGTGGTATAATAATCTGCACAATATATGCACACAAACTACAAAATATTATATAAACTTTGGCCTGAATAATTATTTTGTAGTGTACTACACTGACCTGCTATTTGCCCTCGGGCATCTCAGAAGGTTCAACAAGGACAAGATCTCTGAAGGTCAAGAGGACGTAACCAGAGGTGAATACAATGTGGAAAATGTTGACAGTCAACCTAGTGCCTCCATCTACTATTTGGATAAAGATATTTCCAGTGATACTACTAGTAGCAGAAAAGCTTTTGGGGCCCTGTGTGGGGTGTGGATGGAGTCTTTTTTATCTTCAACAGTTCTAATTGATTCTTTAGATTCTGAAAGCACAGAATTTGATACAGAAGTTCATCAGAAACACACCATGGTCAGGGCAATGCACACTAAAGACATTTTTTACCTAACTGAAGAAGATGAAGATGCTTAGAGGAAATAGTTTTTGCTGTACATTAAAAAAAAAAAACACAAAAAAAAACCTCCTGGAGTTCTGTGAAGATGATAGATTGGTGAGCAGCAGAAAATCAGCTCCTAAAATTTGGAGTCCAGATGCTGGAATATTCAGGGTGTGGAAGAGAAGAAGATAAATTGGTCCTGGGGATCCAACAAGGATATGAAGCAAAAAGTGAAGCCTATAGGGAGGGCAAAGAGAGGAACTTCAATGGAGAAGAGGGAAGTGGCAAATGGTGCTTTTTCACTGAGTTGCAGTTTGCAGCTTGAAAGAGGCACCTCTAAAATTTGGAGTCCAGATGCTGGAATATTCAGGGTGTGGAAGAGAAGAAGATAAATTGGTCCTGGGGATCCAACAAGGATATGAAGCAAAAAGTGAAGCCTATAGGGAGGGCAAAGAGAGGAACTTCAATGGAGAAGAGGGAAGTGGCAAATGGTGCTTTTTCACTGAGTTGCAGTTTGCAGCTTGAAAGAGGCACCTCAAACCTACTAAGGCACAGCAACTATGGGTGACTACAGAGGTCTCCATAGAGAAATGCACCAGTACAATGGAGTAATGGACACTATGGGCTTCAGGGGCTGGTGGGTGATTCTGCTTCAGACATCCCAAGACAAGAACTACTTTTCTGGTCATTATTTAGGAAAGGGGCCAGGTGGATTCAGGACTCAGAGCAGCCCTGGGTTGGCTCCATCTCAGGGGATGCAGAGAGAGGCACAGCCACAGGAGACACCTCGGGTCAGGAAGCCATATTCAAGCTGGCAAGAGCCATCTGAAGTGTTGTGGACTGAACTACTAAGGTCCCATCCTCAAAGACAAAAACCAGGATCAGCCTAAGCTTCAGTGAACTTGAAAATGCAGGATTTGCAGTACCAAGCAACACAGACTTGGGCTCTGTCTGTTCCTTTTATCTACCAGGGAACAATACTATAGACCAGTGCCAAAGAGCCAGGGGCCAGGCCAAATAGGCAGCAACTTCTCAACCCCAATAAATTGAAGAGGTAGGATCTTGCAATAAACTCAAAAATCAAAAGCCAGCGACACCTGAGCCAGCTACATCTCTGAGTGGTAGGCATTTCCTAAGGATTCATCATGACCAGCAATGAAGCTGCCTACTATAAGCAATTTACAAACATCAGTGCAGAAACTAAACTAAAAAAAGAAGAGAAAGTGAGAAGACACAGAAACAAGATGCAATTCTAGACTCCCAGCTCAACCAGGGCAAATATTCAGGAGGTAGAATGATTCCAAAGCCACCCACCTGAACACTCAAACACGGTAAAAGTGGAAGTAAAAAAAGGAGATGAATAAGGCTCTAGAAAAACATCAAATTAGACATAATTTATTAGATAAGTAAAGAGATGATTACCATAACCAACGGTATGGTTTGTGAATCTAGAGTAGATACAGATTAAAAAAATAGTAGAGGTGTTTAGGAAAAGGATTGAAAACATGAATGTGCAACATAAGAAAAAAAAATGGAATCCATAAAACAGATTCAGATATCCCTGAGATTTAAAATTCTATTGAAAATTTGTGCAGGAGAATGAATGAATGTGAGAACAGAATATCAGATCTAGAAGACAAGTTTGTGGTTAGTGATCATAAAAAGAGCATTTCTTTAAAATAGCAAGGGATCATGAAAAATCAACCCAATAAATAGTAGATGATAAAAATAAGAATAACATACGATTGATCAAAGTCAATTAAAAAGCCAGAGATACTGCAAGTAAAAACCTTGCCCATAGAAGTAATGGCAGAAAATTTGCCAAGCATGGAAAAAGAATTTGACATACAGATAAGTGAGGTAGTGGCCAGAGATTTAGCACCATGGTTCCACCTCCTGTCTCACAAGTGCAAGTACAAGGCCCCAAGTTCATTCCCCAGTACAAAAAAAAAAAAAAAAAAAAAAGGCTTTCAGATAACCAAGGTATATAGAAGTCCAATAATTATCCATGATTAAAAAAATCTACATCTACACCAAGGTATATAATAGTCAAGATTCCAGAAATTCAACACAAAAACAGAATATTAAAAGCTATTAGAGAAAAAGAAACAAATCATCTTTAAAGGAAAGACCATCAAAATAACAGCAGACTTCTCAATACACTCATAAGTTAAGGAGAGCTTGTATGGAAGTACTTCATACCCTAAAAGAACCTCCAACCCAGACTGATGCACTCTGCAAAACTATCTTTCAAAATTGTTGGAGAAATAAGACACTTCTATGACAAAGAACACCTGAAGTAATTCACGTCCACCAAACCTGCACTCCAAAATGTCCTGAAGAATATTCTAGAAAGAGATAATGAAATCTAAGTTCCATGAACCCCAATAGAATGAATGCACCAAGAAAATCAACCAATTTAACTGAGGGGAGCAAAAGGGAACAAACAGTGGAAAATTATATGACAAGAATAAGTCAATATGTATCACTTCTAACAATTAATGTAAGTGATCTCAATTCACAAATAAAAAAATATATATTGGCAAAATGGATAAAGAATCAAGATTCAACAATATGTTGAATAAAAGAAACACATTTAAGTCAAAAATAAAATTCATATACTGAAAATCAAAGGATGGAAAACAATACTACATGTGACAGGAACCTGGGGAAAAGCAGGGTAGCTGTTCTATTTCTGGAAAAAAAAGATGTAAAGCCAAGGCTGATCAAGAGAGATTAAAAGAAAAATCATTACATGTTAAGGGAATAATCCAAGAGAAAGAGATAACAAAAATAAATATGTATGCACCAAATACTAGAGTACCCAACTACATAAAACAAATCTTAACTGATGTGAAAAATAAAATTAGCACTAATGCAATTGTATTAGTTGGACTCAATAGCCTCCTATCACAAATAGACAGATAAAGTAGACAAAAAATATGAGAAATGAACTAAAACATTGAACAAATGGAGTTAGTAGATATCTACAGAGTGTTCCATCCCACAACACCAGAATACAAATTGTTCTCAGCTGCACACAGGACATTCTCCACATACTAGCTCATGGAACATGCTTAAGTAAATGCAAATGGATTGAAATTATCCTATGCATATATCAGACCATAGGGTTACAAAATTGGAAATCAATGGCAAAATAAATCACAAAAACTGAAAAACACATCAAAACAACCAATAAGTCACAGTTTCTACAAGTAATCTATAATTCCAATAAAACATACTGGAACTTATGGGACATTTAACAAAGTAATCCTACATGGGAAATTTATACTGGTGAATTGCCACATCAGAAAAAGAGTGAGATTAAATAAATAACTTAATGATGAACCTTAACCATCTAGAAAATGAAAGCAAGTCAAATCCAAAGCTGATATGAGGGAAAAAATTAGAAAGATCAGAGCAGAAATTAATGCAATTGAGACTAAGAAAATAATACAAAGAATCAATGAATCAATGAGTGGTTCTTTGAAAGATTAAACAAAATTGACAAACTCTTAGACAACTTATAAAAAAAGTATGAAAAGACTCAAATCCATGTAATTAGGAATCAGGGTAAAATCAAAACATCCTGTAGAAATCTAGAAGATCATCAATATGTACTTTGTGAGGCTATATTCTAATACAACAGAAAGAAAAAGAAATAGACAGATTCCTAGATACATATGAATTACCACAGCTGAATTAAGAAGGTATAAAAATTCTAATAAAACCAGTAACACTCAGTGAAATTGAAGATGCAATTAGAAACCTAGAAACAACAAAAAAGGCCCTATTTTCCATGGATTCACTGCTGAATTTTACAAGAAATTTAGAGAAGATTTGAGGTTACTACTCCTCAAACTCTTTAATGAAATTGAAAGGGAAATGGTACTCCCAAACTCATTCCTGGGAGCAAGCATGAACTCCATACCAAAACTACAGAACAATCCAATAAAAAAACAACTACAGGCCAATCTCTCTATGAACATAGATGCAAAAATCCTCCATAAGATACTGGCAAAGAGAATTCAGAGAGTCATCAAGAAAATCATACATCCTGACCAAGTCGGATTTATCCCAGGGATGCAAGGATGTTTCAACAAATGTAAATCAATAAATGTAATACAATATATTAATAGAGTCAAAGACAAAAACTATATTATCCTCTCAATAGATGCAGAAAAAGCATTCGACAAAATTCAACACCCATTCATGAATAATACTCTGCAGAAAATTGGAATAGATGGTCTTTATCTCAACTTGACAAAGGATATCTATGAAAAACCAACAGCCAACATCATGCTAAATGATCAAATCTGAAAACATTCATGCTAAAATCAGGAACAAGACAAGGATGTCAACTATCATCACTCCTGTTCAGTATAGTTTTGGAAACATTAGCCACAGCAATTAGACAAGAGAAAGAAATAGAAGCAATAAAGATCGGAAAGGAAGAAGTTAAAGAGTAATTTGCTAATGATATGAAACTCTACATAGAAGAACCCAAAAATTCCACCAAAAGACTTCTAGATAGATTCAATAGAGTAGCTGGATACAAGGTAAACTCTCAACGCTCAATAGCCTTATTGTACAAAAATAACAGAATCACTGAGATAAATTAGGGAAACAATCCCTTTCACAATAGCATTCAAAAAATGAAATATCTAGGAATCAGTCTAACAATAGAAGTGAAAGACCTCTACATTGAGATCTACAACACTCTGACAAATGAGATCAAAGAGGATATAAGACAAATGAATGACATTCCTTGTTCCTGGGTAGAAAGAACCAATATAGTGAAAATGGCCATACTTCCAATACTGCTATTACAGATTCAGTGCAATCCCTATTGAAATCCCAGCAATATATTTCACAGAACTAGAGAAAACAATCCAAAAATGTGTGTGGAACCAGAAGAAACCTAAAATAGTAAAAGCCATTCTAGGCAGCAGAGATATGGCAGGGGTTATCACAATCCCCAGCTTGAAACTATACTACAAAGCCACTGTGATAAAAAACAGCATGGTAATGGCAAAGCAACAGACCAGAGGATCAGTAGAAAATAGTTAGAAAATACATACTCAGCAACCTCATCCTTAACAAAGGAGCCAACCATCCTCACTGGAGGAAAGATAGCCTATTTAATAAATGGTGTTGGAAAAACTGGATTTCAACTTGCCAGAGACTAAAACTAGACGCCTATCTCTCACCATGCACTAAACTAAAATCCAAGTGGATGAAAGATCTAAATATTATATCAGAAACCCTAAACTTGCTGGAAGATAAGTTAGGTAGGACTCTTGAAGACATTCGCACAGGAAAAGACTTTATGAACATACGCTCAGTAGGAAGGGAACTAGCACTAGGAAGCAACAACTGGGATCTCATCATTTTAAAAAGCTTCTGCACTTCCAGAGAAACCACCAACAGAGCTAAGAGACAACCTACCATGTGGGTGAAAATTTACAGGTCTTCCTCAGACCAAGGTTGTAGTATGTAATATATATATATATAAATTTTAAAAAATCAGACCACCAAAATATAAAAACCTAATTAAAAATGGGCATCTGAAATGAACAGACATCTCTAAAAGAAGTAAAAGCAGAAAATAAACATATGAAAAAATGTTCAACATCACTAGTCATTTGAGAGATGCAGATGAAAACAACACTGAGATTCCGTCTCAACCCAGAAAGAATGGCTGCTATCAAGAAATCAACCAATAACGAATGCTGGCGGGGTTTTGGGAAGAAAAGAAAACTTCTTCATTGTTGCTGGGAGTGCAGACTGGTGCCACCACTGTGGAAATCAATATAGAGATACCTCAAACAACTAGGATTAGAGGTTCCATTTGACCCAGCTATTCCTCTACTAGATATCTTCCCAAAAGAATTAAAAGAATCATACCACAGTGACATATGCTTACCTATATTTATAGTGGTACAGATTATAATAGCTAAAAAACTTAGAAACAGCCCAAGAGCCCATTAACTGGAGATTGGATAAAGAAATTGGATTTTTTAAAATAAAATGGAGTATTACTCAGCATAAAGAATGAGAAACTAGAGACATTTTTTATAGCTAAGTGGATACACATTGAGGCCATATTCTTAAGTGAAATCAATTAGACACACATGTGTAAATACCATATAGTTTCTCTTGTGTGATAAACTAAAGGTGTAAATATGGATTAAAATGTATAATGGATATTGTGCAATAAGAAGAAAAGGTCTAAAGGAGTAGGGGAATTGGGAGGGGTAGGGGAAAAGTAAGAAGGGAGAAGAAAAAATATATGAAAAGGAAAAAAATAGAAAGAAAGTTTTTGTAAATATGGAAGGGTGGAGGAGTTGAAGGGAGGGCAGGGGAATGCGGAAAAAATAAGAATCAAGATATGTCATGTAAAGGTACAAGATCCCAATGATGAATGTAACTGTATTATATACCTGGAATGTACAGATAAACTCAATGGGGAAAAAAGGTATAAGGATAGAAAAGGAGGAAGTTAAGTTATCATTATTTGTAAATGACATGGTACTCTTCATAGAAGACTGCAACAAGTCCACCAAAATATTTCTAGATTCAATAACTAAATTTGACAATGTAACTGAATACAAAATCAATAATCAAAAAATAAATACATTCCTATACACAAATAACAAAGTCACTAGGGGAGAAATTAAGGAAGATACATCTTTCATAATGGCATCAGTAAAAAATGAAATACTTAGGAGTAAGTCTAGTAATGGAAGTAAATCCATTATTTTGAAAGCAATAGTGCTCTACAAAAGGAGACTGAAGAGAATATCAGAAAATGGAAAGACATTCCTTTTATAGAGAAAATGGCCATACTTCCAAACTTATTATGTAGATTTAATGCAATTCCAATCAAAATAGCAACAGCATACTTCACAGAATTAGAAAAAACAATACTAAAGTCAATTTGGAGCCAGAAGAGACCTAGAATAGGAAAAGCAATTCTGGGCAACAAAGGAAAGATAGGGGGCATCACAGTCCCTGAATTGAAATTATATCACACAACTACTGTGATAAAAACATCATGGTTAAAAAAAATAAAGAAAAAAGAGAAGACCTGAGGATCAATGGAATAGATTAGAAGATGCAGAAACAACTGCCACTTTATCTGTGACAAAGGCTCCAGGCATTTTCCCTGAAAGAAAGACAGCCTTTTTAATAAATTATACTGAAAAAACAGGTTTCTTCATGCCAAAGAGTAAACCTATAATCAGATCTCTCACAAGTCAAAGATCTAAATAGCAAACAGAAACACTAATTCTGCTGGAAGACAGAATAGGCATAACTCAAAGACGTAGGTATAGACATCAACTTTATGAATAAAATCCCAATAACACAGGAAAAATCACAAAGAATCAAGAACTGGGATCTCATCTTAAAAGTTTGTGTACAGCAAAAGAAATCACAAACAATTAAGAGACAACCTACAGTTTCTGAAAAAATATTTGCCAGCTGTTCCTCAGACAAAGAACTACTATCTATGACATATAAAGAACTCAAAAAAATCACCCCACAAATTTAAAGACCTAGTCCAAAAATGAGTACCTGAAATGAATAGCTACCTCTCGATTGAATAAGTAGAAATGGCAAATACATGAAAAAATGTTCAATATCACTGATAATTTGAGAGATGTCAATTAAAACAAGGCTGAGATTCCGTCTCACTCCAGAAAGGATGGTTGCCATGAACAAATCTGCCAGTGTCGGCAGGGCTGTGGGAGCAGAGGGATCCTCCTCCACTGCTGGTGGGAGTGTAGACTAGTGCTACCACTGTGGAACTCAGCGTGGAGACTCCTGAAAAATGGCTCCATTTGACCCACCTAATCCCCTTCTTGGTATCTTCATGAAAGAATTAAAAGCCTCGTACCACAGCGATATATCCACAGCCTAGTTTTTAGCAGCACATTTTTTCAGCTTTAATTGAGTTTATTGGTACATTTTAGGTATACAGTGCAGTTACATTCATTGTTGGCATCTTGTACCTCTACATGACAGGTCTTGGTTCTCATTTTTTCCCCTTGTCTCTGCCCTCCCTTCACCCCCTCCTCCCCTCCCCATCTATAAACACTTTATTTCCATCTTTTCATTATCTCACTTTTTTTTTCTTTTCCTTATTACCCTACCCCTACCCATCTCACCTTCCCTACACCTTTAGCTCCTTTCTTCCCATTTCACAATGTCAGTAATCTTGTTAGGATCTTATGTGTTATTGCAGTTTATCCACACCAGAGAAACTATTCGGTATTTACACATGTGTGACTTATTTATTTCACTTAGAAATATATCTTCAATATGTATTCATTTTCCTATGAATGAATCTATTTTCTCTTTCTTTATGGCTGACTACACCTTTAGCTCCTTTCTTCCCATTTCACAATGTCAGTAATCTTGTTAGGATCTTATGTGTTATTGCAGTTTATCCACACCAGAGAAACTATTCGGTATTTACACATGTGTGACTTATTTATTTCACTTAGAAATATATCTTCAATATGTATTCATTTTCCTATGAATGAATCTATTTTCTCTTTCTTTATGGCTGAGTAAAATATAGCACATACAGAACTGTGATATGATTCTTTTAGTTCCTTTGGAAAAATACCCAGTAGAGGGATGCTGGGTCAAATGGAACCTCCAGTCCTAGCTCTTTGAGGTATCTCCATATTGATTTCCATAGTGGTTGCACCAGTCTGCACTCCCACCAGCAATGGAGAAGGGTTCCTTTCTCCCCACAACCCCGCCAACATTTGTTGTTTGATTTCTTGATAGCAGCCATTCTTTGTGGGGTGAGGTGGAATCTCAGTGTTGTTTTCATCTGCATCTTTCGAATGACCAGTGATGTGGAGCATTTTTTCATATATTTACTTGCTGCTTTTACTTCTTTGTCTGAGAAATGTCTGTTCATTTCGGATGCCCATTTTTGAATTGGGTCTTTATATTGGGGGGGCTGATTGTTTTGAGTTCTTTATATATTCTAGATAATAGTCCTTTGTCTGAGGAGCAACTGGTAAAAGTTTTTTTCCCACATTGTAGGTTGCCTCTTAGTTCTGCTGATGGTTTCTTTTGCAGTGCAGAAGCTTTTTAATAAGATGAGATCTTGGGTGTTGATTCTTTCTGCTAGTTCCTGAGCAGCACATTTTGTATAACTAAATCTTGGAAACAGCCCAGATGCC
>NW_022900930.1:24995556-24997135 GCF_012274545.1 Fukomys damarensis
CTGAGGATCAATGGAATAGATTAGAAGATGCAGAAACAACTGCCACTTTATCTGTGACAAAGGCTCCAGGCATTTTCCCTGAAAGAAAGACAGCCTTTTTAATAAATTATACTGAAAAAACAGGTTTCTTCATGCCAAAGAGTAAACCTATAATCAGATCTCTCACAAGTCAAAGATCTAAATAGCAAACAGAAACACTAATTCTGCTGGAAGACAGAATAGGCATAACTCAAAGACGTAGGTATAGACATCAACTTTATGAATAAAATCCCAATAACACAGGAAAAATCACAAAGAATCAAGAACTGGGATCTCATCTTAAAAGTTTGTGTACAGCAAAAGAAATCACAAACAATTAAGAGACAACCTACAGTTTCTGAAAAAATATTTGCCAGCTGTTCCTCAGACAAAGAACTACTATCTATGACATATAAAGAACTCAAAAAAATCACCCCACAAATTTAAAGACCTAGTCCAAAAATGAGTACCTGAAATGAATAGCTACCTCTCGATTGAATAAGTAGAAATGGCAAATACATGAAAAAATGTTCAATATCACTGATAATTTGAGAGATGTCAATTAAAACAAGGCTGAGATTCCGTCTCACTCCAGAAAGGATGGTTGCCATGAACAAATCTGCCAGTGTCGGCAGGGCTGTGGGAGCAGAGGGATCCTCCTCCACTGCTGGTGGGAGTGTAGACTAGTGCTACCACTGTGGAACTCAGCGTGGAGACTCCTGAAAAATGGCTCCATTTGACCCACCTAATCCCCTTCTTGGTATCTTCATGAAAGAATTAAAAGCCTCGTACCACAGCGATATATCCACAGCCTAGTTTTTAGCAGCACATTTTTTCAGCTTTAATTGAGTTTATTGGTACATTTTAGGTATACAGTGCAGTTACATTCATTGTTGGCATCTTGTACCTCTACATGACAGGTCTTGGTTCTCATTTTTTCCCCTTGTCTCTGCCCTCCCTTCACCCCCTCCTCCCCTCCCCATCTATAAACACTTTATTTCCATCTTTTCATTATCTCACTTTTTTTTTCTTTTCCTTATTACCCTACCCCTACCCATCTCACCTTCCCTACACCTTTAGCTCCTTTCTTCCCATTTCACAATGTCAGTAATCTTGTTAGGATCTTATGTGTTATTGCAGTTTATCCACACCAGAGAAACTATTCGGTATTTACACATGTGTGACTTATTTATTTCACTTAGAAATATATCTTCAATATGTATTCATTTTCCTATGAATGAATCTATTTTCTCTTTCTTTATGGCTGAGTAATATTCCATTTTATAGAAAATCCACATCTTTATGCAGTTTCCACCTGATGGGCAATTGGGCTGTTTCCAAGTTTTAGCTATTACAAACTGTGCTGCTATAAACAAGGGTGCACATACAGAACTGTGATATGATTCTTTTAGTTCCTTTGGAAAAATACCCAGTAGAGGGATGCTGGGTCAAATGGAACCTCCAGTCCTAGCTCTTTGAGGTATCTCCATATTGATTTCCATAGTGGTTGCACCAGTCTGCACTCCCACCAGCAATGGAGAAGGGTTCCTTTCTCCCCACA
>NW_022900930.1:24997637-25029413 GCF_012274545.1 Fukomys damarensis
TAATGGAGTACTATTCTCTGAAAAAGGATAAACTTGAGATATTTCCAGTTTAATGAATACCTCTTTCTGATTCTGACCTTAAGTGAACTAAATCAGACACACCTGTTTAAATACAATCTTGTTTCTCTGGTGTGAGAAACTGAAAGTGAAAATAAGGACCCACATGTCTAATAAGTATTGAGAAATAGGAAGAAAATATTCAAATGGGAAGGTGAATAAGGGAGGAAAGAAGGGAAAGGGAAGGAAGGGAAAAGAAAAGAGAGAAGGAAATGTGGAAACAAAGCTTTTGTAAATAAAGACGGGAAGAGAGGATAAAGGAAGGGCCGGGGATGGGGGGGGATCAAGATATACTACGTGCAGGTACACATTTCCTATGGTGAACGTGATCAGTTATGTATATCTACAATGTACCAATACCATTAATTTAAAATAAGCAAAACCTAACTCACACAGTGGAGCAGATATATAAGCAAACTCCAGTCTTCCATCCAAGAATCAATGCGATACGGTGAAGCCCAAGAGAGAAGTTAAAAAGAAGAGATGTGAGGAGAACAATGGCGTGTGAAAAGAATTAAGATGTGTTACACATATGCACTAACTTCCCATGATGAATGTAACCATTATGTATTGCAAGCATATACTAATAAAAATTAGAATAAAAAAAGACGAGGCTGAACCATCCCAAAATATCGCTTGTCAGAATAAAGATTGGGTCACTCAAAAGAAGATCAACTTCCCAGCAGCTCATGAAATATCGTCCTGTATTTAGGGGTTTCTAATTATTTTTATCCTGGATCATTAAGCATTTCTGAGCATGAGAATCAGTCTTAGCATTTGGTCTTCTTCTAAATTTCAATTGTTATTTCCTAAACTGGGCTTTGTCCTTGACGACCATAATAGCCCCATTTTGTGGAACAGCGATCCATGTCCTCTGCTCAGAACAGAAGTGCAGGCCCAGCAGTGTATGGGGACAGGGGCAGTGTCCACATTCCTCAAGTCGCTGGCATTTAAATACGCTGCTTAGTGACATAGAAATAACAAATTTCACTTATCTCCTTATATTTAACAAAATTGAGCATTAACATTACCTTCCTCCGGCTTCTCTTCCAATATGTCCTACGATTGCTAGTCTTTCCCAACAATCCCTTTGTTTCGGTTATTCCATTATGCTCTCAAAATAGTTCCCCATATCTTTTATAATCCAGCCCCAAATCATGTTAAGCTTTGAAACATGTCATGGTGCCTTTAAAACCTCCTTTACCATAACGCCATTCATTCCATCTCTTTCTCCTTCCTCCCAAACAAGCAACAGGCTCTGAGTTCAATTCCAATCACTGCAGCAAATAAACAGAGACTCTTATAAAGGGTGGGACCAATTGTAGAAGTGAAGGCAAGAGAACGAGGGTAATGTTACTAGAGAGAATGCAGCTGTCTCAGTGAGCATCAGAAGCTGCGTTAAAGCACAGGGCTGGCTTGGAGGGACACTGAGAATTAGGAAGCAGTCGGGAGTGACTTAAGCCTCTACAATTCTTTTGATGATTTTTAGGTCTTTAAGAATGCTTTATAGAATTTCACAGAAAAAAATCTCGTAGAATGTTGTGGTGGTGAGTTTTGTTGTTACATGTGACAGGAAAATGAGAGTATTGCAACCATTTTTACTTGAGACAGATCAGTTGACCTTGAGGTATGCCATTTTCTTTATTAACTACCTGCAAATTAGTTTTATGCATATAACCTGAGAGGGGTTTTATGGAGTTTATCAAGGTAATATTTATAAACTTCTCCGAAATCCCTAGCTGAAGGACAAAATGTCATGTAATATTACTTGACTAAAAATGAGACCTTTTGTAAGCCGTAATTATAATTTTAAATTCCCTTACATTAAGGAATATGAATCAATCAAATATAACGAGCAGTGACTATTTGCACATTATAAGCTCTTTAGGGCCCAACCTGAATAACTCACTTCTCTTTTTTTTTCCTCCCACAACATATAAGCTGTTAAACTTGCTTTTGACGGTGATGGTGATAGTTGTATTAGTAGTACACACAGTAGAGTAACGCTAATGCAGTTACTTGGCAGCCCCACACCCTTTCTCTCTGGGAATTAGCAAGCAAAGCAGTGTTGTTCATGGCTTACTGACAGGCTCATAACACAGCATCTACTGAAGGCAGTGTCAGATATGGGTACATTCAGAGAATCCAGGATCTGAAGCAGAAAGGTAGTAAGAAGAATTGAAAATTACAGGGCAGATGGGAAAAAGCCAAAATATTACATATGGGTGCACAATTTTATTATATTAATTATTTGTTCATTTACTTATTATTTTAACTATTTGGAGGGCAGCAGACCTATTCCATAACCTTCCCTTTTAAGCATAATTGCAAGGGGGTTCACTTATTAATCAGCATTTATTCTTGTTATTAAATAGAATCACTTAAATGAAGCAGTATACAGGAAATATAGATATAGATGATTATATAGATATAGATAGATATAGATATGGATGTCTTGATCTTCTGTTGGCATGTTCCTTTTTAGATTAATGTCCAAATTAATCTACATGTTCGCATGGTTAATAATTTAACCCCTTCTGTTTAGTTCCCATATTTAGATTACATTGTATACTAGGAATATAACATGCTGTCCAGATCGAGACCCTTTAAGAGTTCAAAGGCAAGGCATGTTGGTGACAATTGTGAAGAGGTGAAAGGCATCCTATATGGGGCCAACAATTACGCATAGTATACAAGGGCTAATGAGGCACACTGAGAAGGCAGTAAAGGGCATGCTTTTGACTCTTTTCTCCCATGTTTAATGAAAATGGATTTTGCATGTGTTTCTGAACAATTTTCTCTAAATGAACTTCATAATAATAAAATTACACTTTAACTGCAATAAAAGATCTTGTGATCTAAAGAAATTATGTGGTGATTCCTATTGCAAATTAGATAATGTTAACCTCAAATTTCCTTTTTATAAGCATTGGTATGGGTTGAAATTACTGAGCTCCCTTGACATCTATATAATAATGTCTAATAACTCTGTGAAACAGTATAAATCAACTGATTTGCTGAAAAATATTTGAAGTCATCTTTATTCTTCCCTTTCTCTTAAATTTCACACTGATTCCATCAGAAAATGTAGCTTGAGTCCTTCAAAGTCTACCCTGAATCTGTTTCTTACCACCTGAGACCAAGGGACCACGACACCTCAGCTTGTCTACTCCAGTAGCCAACAGACGTACCTCATCTGCTGACTATTCTTCATGGATTGCTTTAATCACAGTTCACATCAACAGTCCTACTGGTAGCCCTCTAATGTCTTCCCATGACATTTGAGTCAAATAAAAAGTTATTACTATTGTCCGAAAGGATTTACCTGTCCTGACCCAGGCTGCATTCCTGTCAACCTTCCTGTCCATTGTAATTATTCTCAATTTCTTGTTATTACTCAAGCACACTGAGCATGCTTCTGCTTTGCACTTTTGCACCTGGTAATTCCCCGTGTATTTGCATGGCTCACATCTTTGATTTAATTTAGCTCTCTAATCAACTATCACCTCTTCAGAAAGACCACCACAGATCATTCTATCTAAAAGTTATATTGGTCACTCTTCCTTCATTTCTTTTTTATAGCACTTACTTGTAAGGTCATATTGTGCTTATTTTCTGTCTTCCTCAATATATCTCACCGAAGACAGGAACTCTGTCTTTTTGTTTTCTATAACTAAAGCAACTAAATAAGGACTGGGATATAATAAACATTCCATTCATATTTGTCAGGTGAATATATATATTATATATATAGATGTAGATATATATGTAGATATAGATATATATACATATATATACATATATATATGAATACATAAAAGATAATCCATATTGGGTAAGATCTCAAGCTGAAACTTCAAAAACAAGACCAAGTATTACGATTTCTTTCTCACTTAATCTTTTACTCTCATGCAGAGTACGTTTAGTAAAGAGAACAGTGAGGAAATACCCAAACAATAAGGAACATAACAATGTGACAGATAGAACATTGGGGACTTGAAAGCAAGGAAGAAACAAATGTACTGTTTGTATTTTTCAACATAAGGATTTAATGAATCTTAGTGTGTTTCCACTGAATGCACTGTTCTTTTTAAAGAGGAGAAATTCCCTGCTTTTCAATCCTGTTTAAAAGATGGGCTTTCTGCCATGTCCCAAAGATCTCCAGATTGGTTCTTTGCTGGCTAATGAAATGCAAGACCTTCTATGTGAGGGTCTTCCTTGGAAGATCCCCCGCCTCTGGTTCCCTATAGATGGAAGTTGGGAACTGCAAGCAGCAGCACTCCAGTTGATCTCAATTGCCTGATCTGCCCAGGGAGGAAGGCTGAGCTCTAAGTGGTGAAGGCCCAGCCATTTAGTGCTTTATAGACCATGGACTATTGCACTCAGAAGCAAATAGGCAGGCGGTACTGACTGCAGAGCACGGATGGAATGTGCTCCCCGCAGCTCTATCCATACAGCATCCAAACAACCCCACATTCTGCCCTATCTGCAGCTTCTGGATGTCTTCCAAGGGAGAGGAGAGCAAGTTGTTTAACACGAGAATGAAATTATACGAAGCCAGAAATCCCTTCCTAAATTCGAAGCATACTTAGTTTAGGACCAGTTTTTTCTTTGTAAGAATCATTTAGAAATATCATTTAAAATTATTTTTAATCATGTTGCCTCCCTGCCAAACAGTGTAGTTATTAATATTACTGTAAATCTTCCAAATACATTTTGACAAGATTATTTTTTTGGAAAAACAGAAATGTTGCTGCTAATGTCTGGACAGAACTCTCAAAAAAATCTTTTAGACAGTTTTTAGTAAGAACTCAGGTGAAGTTTTCAACTTCAAAAGTCCGCAATCCATCATAATTTTCTAATTACTAAGCAATTTCTATTTTGTGCGTATGTCACACATCTTTATTATTCTATATGCTAATGCATATTCATACACCTGTGATGAAGTTGTGCTGAAGTTTAACTATAATAGTGCATTAGGCCTAAATCACTTTCCATTTAATCTTGGGAAAGTTTAAAAATGTACTCCTAGAAATGGATGGAAACTATGAGTCTGTTATCATGCTGGGTCCAGGGACATATTGACCTATTTCTCATACTTTTATATTTATATTTTATATTTTTATTATATAGAAATATCTAACTGTAGCAATAATGTCTCCCACATAACCTATGGTTTGTTTATAAGTAACTTCTGTAGATATTATTAGACTTTATCCTTACAACAGCCTTGAAGTTCTTATCCTTTACTTGCAAAGAGGCTACTGAGGCTCTGAGAGTTTAAGTAATCAGGCCACAGGTATTAAATTAATGGTAGAACTGGGACTAGGGTGGGAATCACCTGACTAATCTCTCTGCTCCTTGTCACGGCCTTACCGTTGTTCATTGTGACACCATGTCCATCTTTCCTAGCAATTGTGTATGTGAGAACTGCCTATGTTGGGGCCCTGTAGACTCAGGTCAATCACAAATTTGATCTTCTCTAGTTCATTTAAAATTACCTTAACTCCTAGTATGAAAACACCTGAAAATGAAATTGTCCAAGAAAGAATGACATGAGGGATAATTTTTAAAATTCAGAGTTTTAGATATATAATATATGATGTCTAAATATATGTATGTGACTATATACATATATATATATGTAAGTGCATACAAAATTATTAATGAAACAGTATTATTTAAGGCATGATCAAAGGGATTTCTCTTAGAATACTATACATGCAAGTGAAATTTTACTGTAAGAAAAACATTTAGGTGACTTAAGAAATTACATTCATATTTTGTACAATGCTGTATTTATGAATGACATTTTAAAAGGTATCTAGATATGTTAAGCAGGTATGCATAGCATGCGACCTGTGGGTTGGAAAAGCCTGGTTTTCCTGAGGAAAGAGGAACTACCTAGAGTTGCTTATAAAATATATAATACAGTTAATATGAATGAGTAGCAAACTTTCCCTTATGTTAAATATTTTTATTATGAAACAGCTATGTTGCACAAGTGGGCCCCAGATTGGACATGCCTGGAGGGAGCCAATAACCTCATATGGCCAATAAGCACTTGAATTGTGGCCAATCTAAATTGCGATGTACTATGAAGGGAAGATTTTGAGGTTTTCATGTAAAAGAATAAAACATTTCAATAATTTTACATTGACTACATATTACTTTAATATTGTAGGTGTAAGGTTAAGTAATATATAGTAAAGTTGATTTCATTTTTTATTTTTTAAAATGTAGCTACTAGAAAATTTTACATGTAGTTATAGTATATTTCTCTAGGACGAAGCTGATGTACTATGTCCCCTAAGACACAAGTTTTGTCCTTGAAAAGAGATAAGACAAGGCGCATGTATGAGAATCAGTGGAAGGATTATGCGTTTAAGTGACAAAAAATACTATCTCTGCATAAGATCAAAGAAGGCAAAATCAGTGTGGCCTTCAGTACTCAGGAAAAGCATGATTTTAAGGATAAAATTTTGGGTGGGATAAGTAAAAAGGAGAGGACAGCACTACTTTCTCTATCCAGACAAGGGAAAGTACAGAATAGATTTTAAAAAATGACAAAAACATAATGAGAAACCCAACTTTTAATGATTACATGAAGTAAAATAACTCAGAAGAAATGATGTTATATTTTTTTCTGATTGTCTCTTCCAATCTCTATTAATCAAATGTTTGCAAGTAAAATATGTAACATTTTAGAAACCTGTGTAATCCATGCTTTTCATTCCTTAAAAAAATAATTTTTTGTTAGTCAGAAGTCCTCTCTGCTTATTTCTCTTTCAATTTTAATGTATCCCTTTATTTCTAAAATCACCCAATTCAAAACAGCTTTACAAATCATTATGGGCTCTCAATGTTATAGGGCTCATTGCTCTACGCATTTGTCAAAATTTCTGCAAGTAGAAAGATAACCTGAGGACACAAAAATTAACACATGTAAATTAATCACTGGTTCTGGCTCTGGTTATAAAATCAATAAGAAAAATACATCAATTTCTAACCTTAAATTAAAAAAAGACATACCCAGAAATGTTGTAACTGATAACCTGGCTTGTTTCAATGAGAACATGCGTGCGCACCTATGTGAAAGAAAACACCAGAAGCATCCTTCCTAAGGAAGGGTTTGCTTTTAAATTTGGATTCAAAATGGTAGAGTCAAAGCTATGTTTTGTTGTACTCTGAGAGTTGTCTAATTTATATGAAACACCAAAATAACGAAGTTGTTTCTGGGTTATTGGACTCTTAATCTTGTATATTAATTCAGGTAACGCACCACTACCAGCATTTTCTGTTTAATTATTTTTATTTATGTACCATTAAGCCCCATTTTCATTACTTTTGCAGTACAAAAAAAGGACTAATCCTGGGTATTTGGACAGTGCCATCACCTCATTTACAATCCTCAGAAGACCTTTTTCTTGGAGGAGAATACAAATGACAGTCCTTGACATTCTTTAAAAGCAGTTTTTATTTCTTTAATTAGGAGTTTCAGGAAGGCTCTTCTGCTTGAACCCTTAACATTTCCAGACACTTCTGTCTCACTTCCCAGCTGAATCTTCCCAAGTTTGTGTTGAATGCATTCTTGATTTGCAAGAAAGCTACTTTCAGGCCTTTTCATATTCTACCATAATCCCTTGGTAATTACAAAGTCTCATTCTACAACAATAGGCAAACCCAGGAGGAATTCAGTAGCTATGCCTCACACATAAATTTGTACTTGGACATTTCCTCTGAATTTGCCTCCCATGAGTCCCCAATGTAGAAAGCAGTCCTGTTAGAAATGCCAAAACAGAGGAGCTCAAAGGTTGTAATGAAAATAACTTCCTGTCAGTGGAAAACACTGGTTAAATAAAGTAGGGCAAACCAAATTTCAATGAAATAGCTCATTTAATACTGCATAAATTCTAACTGTAAAAGATACAATATTATGGAGAGCAAATTCCAAATTACTTAACACTTCACATATAATGATTTCTCCTATTAACACATTTTAAGCCATAGGAGTTTGTACTTCTCTTTTTTGACTTTATTGTAATTATTTACATGCTCTCCCTTTTTCCTTCAATTTTCCTTTTAGTTATTGATATAAAAACAATATTAGAAGCTCATTAGTGTCACAAACTAAAGAACATCAAACTAATATTTGTTTAAATACTCTGGCTATTTACAATCGATCTTGTTATAATGTAAGCATCAACAATTAGTCATAATTATTGATTTAAGTTAGAGTTTCATAGAATTTTCTTTTCTCTCTTTTATTGTCACACACCAAAATAAAATACATTTCTGAGTACTTCATTACACTGATACTTTGTAAAACATTTAAGTCTTTGCACACCAAAATAGAATGCTCCTATACAGCTTATTCAAATGGCAAACATACGTAGCATTTCCTATAATTATCTTGAGAATCAATTACTGAGATCTATTATGTATGTAGTGAAAAATATATGCATTTTGCTTTTCTACATTAAGATAAATTTAAATTGGCTCAATAGCATAATAAAATAGTTGCCTAAATCAAGGAGAAGAAAGCTAAAAAAATGCTATTTCATTTTTGGGAGGACATATGCATTTGTTTATTCTTCTCAATTAAACTACTTTTTTGAGGATTGATAACAAAGCTGTATTCTTTAAAGGGTAGTAGAAATACCAAAGGGCTTCTAAAATATTTTGCTTCTGCCTCACTGCAGGACAAAGCAAACATTGTTATTTTCAGACCAATATTTTGAGATATAAATGAAATTCATCCTATGGTCTCAATAATTTTTAATAGGTAAAGGACATGTCAATTTTTACGTCAATAATTTTAATAAGAATATTGAACAACACACTCATCTAAAGCTGGGGAACTGAACCTTGTTTGACCCCAGAATTTCTAGGATACCATGTCAGATTTTTCAAGGAATCAGAAGAAAACTGCAGATTGCGTGCTACATATACTAGGCTGATAGCGCTTTGGAACTTCTCCAGACAGTAGAATCTAAGATTAACGACGACCTAAAGGAGGCTCTATATGGAGAGGGAGCCCCAGCAGCATCTGGGGCAGCTGCGTCCACTTTCACCAATTAAGATGACGGGAAAGAAGTGATTTTGTACAAAACTTCGAGCAAGCATAAAGCTGGAGAAAGAATTAAATGTAACGGTTAAGTTCTGAGTAATAAAATGCAAGTAGCAAAGGAAAACAATTTACTATAAGCATTTATATACTCGACCCAATGTGTTTTTCAGTAAACCATTCAAGAGGGGGAAATGTACAAAAATATTTTCCACTGGCAAATGCTTGTTAAATCTCCTAAGACAAGTTTTTGCTTCACCCCTTGCTACCAGAGTGCTCAGCTCAATCTTTTAAATTGGTTGAGGTGGGGAAAAAATTAGTTCCTTTGGTCCTTGTAAACATTTCACTTTTATTTTTGGAAAAAAGGAGATTATTTTCAAAAGGTACAGGTGTGAGGAAACTAATATTGGAAATCTCCTGTGAACTGTTTTACACCTTACCCCACCAGAGTGCCCCTGGACTAAAACAAATTGGATGAGAAACACAAACTTTGTAGCCTCAGATACTGAAAAGCTTATATAGCTGAAAATGAGTAGAATATAACAGCTACCAGGACTAGAATGGAGAACAAATCTGCCTTGTGTTCATATGTAAAAATAACACCATTATAGCCGGCTGAAGCAAGCAAATGTGTGCTCTAGACTTCTACATGGGCTCTCATTTAACCCACGCTTTAGAGTATAATCTTGGTTTTTAATGTTAATTACTAGTTAGAGAACAATAACAGTCTTTTCTGTGAGAAAAAATATTAAAACAATATAGAGGACATGTTATACAATATTTTCATTCATAATGCAAAGATCACAATCCCTCCAGAAATCCTGTTGAATTTAAATCTATATATTCAATATTATTTTTGTAGTTAAGTCTCCCAAAATTGGTACTGGGAGATACTTTTAGCTTACTCTCAGTACAAAACTCATTTCTAATGCAAGATTTTATTGAGACCTCCTGTGCTACTGAAATTTTTTTCCCACATTATCGCAGAGTAAAAAGAAATTGTAATCTTATGCATATATGGATTTGGATATTTGTGCCAGGCTGGGCTCCGAGTGAAACACCTTAGTAGTCTTTTGCTAACAGTTATAAAGAAGTAATTTTGACTCCTTAAGGGGGATTTCTAGGTTTCAGAAAGAAATGTGTCCCTTTGACAAATTTCTTTAATATGAACATAGGGTCACATGCATGAGACACACAGCCAGACATGAAGACACACACACACACACACACACACACACACACACACACACACACATTGCCTGACAAATAAGCCCATGAATGATGATAAAAGAGGTAAGTTCATTTGCTGCTTTGGTTTTTCCAGCCTTGTGGCAGGTATAAGAAAGGGAAAACAGCAGTCATCCTTAAGATGACAGAATAAAATGGAAGCCAAAGTTAGTGGAATCCAACTTTGCTTTTCATGTTTATAAACATATTTTCTCCATCTTATTTATTGATTCACATGGACTTGGAGATTTTTGTTTACAATATACACTTTAATAACAAAGTAACACAGATTTCTCTAGTCTTCTTTATAAAGTTTTTTTTTGTTGTTTGTTTGTTTGTTTGTTTTTTGTTGTTTTTTGTTTTTTTTGTTTGTTTTTTCAAGGCATCGAACTCGGGCCCTTGAGATTATGAGGCAGGCTGTGGAATCACTGAGCCAAATCCCTGGCCCTATAAAGCTTACTTTGATTATGGCCCTTATAAAGCTTATTTTCAGTAAATCACTTTTTATTTTATCTTTTCTTCTTATTCTTTCTTTTTTGTTTAAATTATTTTCAACATAATCCAACCCTCTACTAGCAAAAAGAACAGTGCAGTTTCCTAACTGTGGCATCTTACTAAGGGTCAACTGTGTTAGAGTTGAGAGTAAATTACAAATATTCATGTTGCAATGGGAGACAAAGGTGTAATGGGGCTGTCTGACATCACTTGTTTTTCTCTAACTTTTACCATTATCCTTTACTGAAAAACAGAATGAATATGGTCCAATCACCAAATATAATTCCTTATAGATTTTGTAAATAAGAATTGGTGACAAATTTGTATAGTACCCTTATCATTGGCAAAGTCTATAAAGACAGCTGTAGAATCTTCCTTTGTATAATGAAACTTCATAAGGCAGGAAATATAAAATAATTTGGATATTCAGGAGAATGAAACAGCATCAAAGATCAAAGGCAGGGGTGTCTGTTCCCATATTTCAACCAAGTAAAGCTTCAACTGGATTTCATAGATTGTATCATGAACCATGGGGCTGAAACCAAACAGAATGATAGTTGAGCAAATCCTTAGGAAAAATTGACCTGTGGTGGATCATTTTCATTTTTTATATAGTATGTTTCTGGGGTATTTGATACATTTAAAGGCTCTGAGTAGACCACTGGAGAAACAATGGTAAGATATTGACTTCAGTTTAATGGTGGAGGGAGAAATGTGTGGGAAGACACTCTACAAAGAAAAAAATTGTGTACCTTGAGACTAGTGCTAGTCCATACTAAAAGGATGAACAGAAGAGGAGGGAAAGTTGTGCCAAGGAGTCTGTAGTAGTTTCCTATTGCTGTTGCAACAAATTTGGAGACTTAAACCAACATATCTATTATCTTACAGTTCTGGCATTAGAAATAAGAAATGAGTCTCACTGCACTAAAATCAATGACAGGGAGACATTCTTTCCTGAGATTCTAGGGAAGAATAGGTTTCTATCTCTTTTCTGTCTTCTAGATGATGCCTACCTTCCAGCTCCCTGACTCCTTTATGACCTCAAAACAAGCACTGACCAATCTAGCCTTTTTGACATCACACCATTCTGAGTCAACCTAACTCTTCTGCCTTCATCTTTCACTTATGAGAACCCTGTAATTGCATTGCAAGGAGGTAATCTTAAAATGCTCGTCCCCTCTTGAGATTCCTAATTGAATCAAATCTGTAAAGTCCCCTCTTCCTTATGTAAGATAACATATTCACATATTTTGAGGACTAGAGTGTGGACATCTTTTTGGACTGGGTCGCATTATTCTGCCTACCACAGAGTCAGATGACATTAAGGTGACCTGAGAAGATTTCTCATGAGATATTAGTAGAGTCTTGTATGATAAGTAGCAGATTACTATTCATATAGTGCATATATTGGGAAGAAGGAGGGGATAGATTCCAGGTAAAGAGAGCCTTTTACAAAATAGTCAAAAGCCTCTGATTCATTACTTCCTTGTTAAATATACAGTCTTCCATATAAATAAACTGGTCAGACATTCCTAGTCCTTTTGTTTATTATCAGCATCTGCTATTCTCTTGGAGATTTTCACAGCTTAATATCATATTTCTGTACTTAGTCAAATATGAAGATTATGTTAGGAGATCTATTCAAAAGTTTCATTCTTTTCTCTCTTTTAATAGAATATTTCATTTTGTTTAGAGTTTTGTGTTTTCATTCTTTACAATCACTGTTACAATAATTAGAAATATTGTTGAAATAAAATCTGTATCCTCCTCAAAGCAGCAAGGATTTTCATCATTTAGTCCTATTCATTTGTAAACACTATTTAGAAAATAGTCATCTTCCATGGTATAAACTGAGTTCTAAGCCTTCCATCAGACCGTGATCAAGGTAAGGGTTGATTGGATACAATCTATTTTCATTTGTTTTTTACTCATAGGGTCAACATTTTCCAGGCTGTATAAGCCTATGTGAAAGTGCATCAAAAGAAGAATTAATGGGCAGGATGGAAATAAAGGCATAGTAAGTTTAAGGTCTCCAGCCTCCTTCCTCATAGTCTTTTTACCCGGCCAAGGTTAGGGGACATTTCCGGCTATTCACATAACAACAAGGTTGTATGCCAAGGACTGTACTAACACAGGAACATCACAGGACCTGGAGAGTGGAACCAAGTTCCTTCCTTGCATAATCTAAAGCTAGGCAGCATCACGCCCTAGTCCCAGACTGATTGAAGAAGTTTAGTTGATTCCAGGTTAGGTTGGATCTATTTTTCCAGGAGCACTGATGTCTGAACCTAAGAATTATACAGAGATCTGTTGTCATTCAGCATCTCAAATCAAGCTAGATAATTGGAATACTACCCTGAGAAAGTTGGTATTTTGTGGGAGACATAAATCTGTCTATTCTTAAATATCCCTCAGGTACGCCCAAGCCACTAATTAAACTAAACATCAAAGATAATATAACTAAACTCAAGAAAGTTACAATGACAGGAGCAAGTTGGGGATAGTATTCAAGTATTTGCTCTTAAATGTTACTTTACATGAACGAATGTTTTATTTTTATTATTATTTTTTTAATGCAGAATAAATCTACTTGCTACACATGACTTAGGAAAATGTTCATGTGACTTTAGTAAGAATATTTGTGTTTCTTTTGTGTTTTGTCCCCCAGATATGTCCCTGTACTCTTGTGCTATTTCTTTGCATCCTTCCTCAGTGACCTAGCCTAATTTCCGAGGATAGTTGCATTCCCACTTGCTTTTCAGATTTCTCATTGCCCTGATTTTTGCAGAGTTTATATTTTTCTATTGTATTTGCCTTTTCTATGCATTGGGACTGTTGGCTATAGCAGAAGTTTCCACTGATTAGCAACAATGACATAAAGATTTATTTAACCAATCATCCAGAATATATAGTAAAATATATCTTACAGTTGTTTACGGCTCAGCATTCACAGCAATGTCCACAAGCATGTGAGGAACCTTAGGCATTTAACCAACAACTAATATTTAGCTAGTGCCTGTCACATGTTAATATCCCTGAGACAGTATCTGTGAGGTGTAGCTATGTGATGAGAAATTTTAAAATGAGTACTACATGGTTCCTGCCATAGAGAAAAAAGTCTGGAGTGCACACAGATATGCAAACGGTTATAATGCAATGTGATAAGTGCTCTTACAAATGTATGAACTAACTCCTTTGGGAACACAGATAAAGGAGTGATTAATTCAGCCTAAGGAGTTCTTGGAAACATCAAAGAAGAGGTCGTATTTTTTTGGCCCTTGAAAGAAGAGTAGGACTTTATTAGAACCCTAAGGACATTGAATGGAGGGAAAGAAACAAGGGAAAGCACATAACAAGAGGAAGGGTCAGCCTTAACAGAAGTTTATGGAAGTCCATGACTTGGTCTCTGGCACATGATAATGCACATGAATGAGTTGTTGTGTAAATAAAAGTATGTTTATAGAAATGTCTTCAATCTTTTTTCTTTTTTTCCTTGCATTGGGGAGAGAACTCAGGACCTTGTACTTGCAAGGCAGGTGCAGTGCCACTGAACTAAATCTCTGGCCCATTGTCTTTAATCTTAATAGCCTCTCATGTCTAAAAGCTCTGGCACATGATAATGCACATGAATGAGTTGTTGTGTAAATAAAAGTATGTTTATAGAAATGTCTTCAATCTTTTTTCTTTTTTTCCTTGCATTGGGGAGAGAACTCAGGACCTTGTACTTGCAAGGCAGGTGCAGTGCCACTGAACTAAATCTCTGGCCCATTGTCTTTAATCTTAATAGCCTCTCATGTCTAAAAGCATATATATATATATAATGGTAACAATTATGGGTATGGGGAAGGAGACTGTAACATAATCTTACTAACTTTTACTTTGTTGAGAAGTAGCAAGGGGAGAAATACAAATGAATTACAACATTCCTTAACTCAGCACCTGTAGCCTCTACTAACTAACTGGCAGCTGAAGTAAAATAATTTGAGCAGAGGATTTATAGTCAGATTGTTAATAATAAGTTAAAGAAGGAGGGATATGACCATTAATCCTGATAATTCAATTTCATCAGATTAAAAATGCCTAGTAGGTTAATTGAGTATCTCATAGATTAGTTAAGTATGGGTGAATCACAGAGGTATAGATTTCATTAATAATATATGTCATCCCTCACCTGTTCCTTGCTAGTATTATTCCCCTGCTTTGCTCTCCGACTACTATGAACTAAGCAAATTGCTTTGACATGCCTTTCTTCCATGTTCCTTGTTTGCATAATCTGACTATGTACTGAATCCCTCCAATCTAACACACATGCCTTATAATTCACCTGTCAATGGAGTCTTTGTTTCAACTAAAATTTCTTGGGTCTGACCTTTACTGTCTGCATTCCTATCAGCGTCATGGTCTAAGTATCAATTGGAATCATCCACAAGCTCTATTTACAGCATTCTAGAGTTTCTCTCGCCAGCATATTTAAATTTTCCTAAACTACTCCTGCAAACCACTTCCAAAGGCTTCTAAACCACATGATCGAGTACAGTCACAGCAATGATACTACCTCTCTAGTACCAATTTTCTGTGTTAGTTAGCTTTCCCATTGCTCTCTCACTACTGATATTTCAGATAACAACAAAACAGCACTCATATCAGGTTCAAAGATGAAAACGTGTCAGGTTTTCATTGTAGAACAAAATTCCTGGGACTCCTACTTGAGAAGAGCCTCCAAGATTCATTTTATCATATTCAGCCATCCAGGTATTCAGAAGCTGTTGTAGTCATGGTCCAAGGGGGGCGGTCTGGCTACTGTTTCTGCTGACAGCAGACCTTGAAATCCTCCTCATGATACTGGTTTTACTAGCATGTAGAATGTATGAGTTGTGGGATCAGGGAGGCTTCCACCCACATTTCAAAGGAAGGGATGCAAGGCATAGCAAGAGGTCCCTGAGAGGGCAGGGTATGATGTTAGAATGAGCTGAATCTACAGCGGAGGGCCCAGGAAGTTGGAGGTGCCAGGAATGTGGAACATCAGCTGAGAAAAGCTGTGTATATCTTGAGGGGAGCCAGCCCAAGAGAGAGGACTTGTAGGGTGCAACTGGCAAGGATATAGAGGGCTGGCTACATATGTCCTTTGGAATGTACATTTTACCACTAAATGCTCTGGATGCTGGAAATAAAACTATGGAATTTACAGTTTCTTCTGCTAATTTTTAGTCTTGCTTTGCTCCAATTCTTTTCTTTCCCTTTACTGCTCCCTTTTGGACTGGGAATGTTTACCCTATGCCATCCTACCTTAAGGTTATGTGACTTTTTAAATTTAAATTTTAGTTTTAATTTTAAAACATTTTTAAATTTTTACAGAGGGTTATTAAGTTTGCCTTGGGACTCAGAAGAGATTTGGAGTAGAAAATGTAAATGCTGAAACTATTAGAACATTGGGAAAGGCATTATTGTATTATTGATTGTGACTGGTAATCTTAATGTCAAGTTCATTGGACTGGATTGCAAAATATCCAACAGATTAGTAAAGCATGCTTTGGGGTGCCTCCGGGTGGGCCATGGAAGTTTCACTCACATGTTTCTCTCTGGCCCTGTTCCCTTGTTTTGCTCCCAGTCATCAAGAACTAAACATCATTGCTGCACCATGCCCTTCCGGCACTATTTTCCTTGCTTGCATAAATTTAACTATGGGCTGAATCTCCACAAACTATGAGCTAAACTGAACCATTCATCCATTAAGTTATGAGTGTTGGGTAATGTGTCCAGAAAGAAAAAAAGCTAATATAAGTGGGCAGTGCATTTTAAGTTGTCGGGACCACATGGAAAAATTCCTCTGGAAAAGGAGCCAGAAAAATGATCCTGGTGGTTGGACTGGAGAGGAAAAAGGAGCAAAGAATCACAGACAATCCTGAGTAAGAGGCAGAGACTAGAGCCTGCAAGAACTTAGAAAATGAGTTTAAAGCATAAGTCTAAGGCATTAAAAAAATTTGAAGTATTTAAAATAGGAATTTGGCCGGGGATTTAACTCAGCGGTTCAGTGGCCTGCCTTGCAAGCCAAGGACCCGAGTTCAATCCCTGGTCAAAAAAAAAAGATCCTTTGCCTCATGCAGGCCTGGATTGTGAAAAATTAGTAGATGTCAGTCATTAGACAGTGGAACAAGAGTCTACTGTACTTGTTCAAGTAAGAGAGGACCTTCCTTTGGGGGAGGTGTTGACAGTGGAGTTAAAGAAAAATTAATAGATTTGAGAACATTTAGAAGATAAAACAGAAATTGTAAATACAATACAAACAATCAAATACAATTCACACAGGATTCAGAAGCTCAGTTCCTTTAATACTTGTCTGTTCTCTACCATGTTTGATTCCTCAGTGTCAAAGCAGTGAGTTCACAAGGACTTGAAGAAGGTTCTGGGTTATTCTGTCTCAGGAACAGAAAAGATCCCTACTAACTTAGAAAAAATTAACAGAAAAATTATGTTTATGTGAAATGTTTCTCAGTCTCCACTATACAAATCCATTGTAAAAGCTATTTGTTTAAACAGATGTATATTTAACACAGGTTAAGGATTTATTAACTACATCTTTTTAAAAAATTGAATAGTTTAGCCAATTAATATAACAACTTGAACAACTTAAAATTATTTATTTCAGACCTATAACTTTATAGAAATATCATATGGCTGGAGAAGTCATTCTTCATATGGTTATATTTTTAAATGTAAAATTTTGTCAATTTTTATATTTGTTTTGATTTTCTCATTTATCAATTTTTTAATATTAGATTGAAATATCAAAAACATGCTACATGTTAAGGGTTGATAATAACTGGAATATTTCAAAGTATGAAATAGGCTGAAGATGGGTGAAGAAGTAACTCTTTATATACATCTAAATCTATAAAGCTCTATCTTTATAGCTAGATAAAGCAGTTTTATTTAGCAGAAGAACTGGAATATTTCAAAGTATGAAATAGGCTGAAGATGGGTGAAGAAGTAACTATATACATCTAAATCTATAAAGCTCTATCTTTATAGCTAGATAAAGCAGTTTTATTTAGCAGACATCACAGTATCTTAGCATACAATCAAATTGCTTGAGCTACTTCTATTACTGTGTTTGTGATGTTCATTCTAATTTGCCATGTTCTTGTAGAGAAGGAATCTGAAACCTTGAGGGAAAAGAAAATATACAAATGCTATTAGAGTACATATTTTTGAGCAGCAGGAAGTCAGTAGTAAGTGTCAGAGATTGATCAGGATTGTGTTCTATATATAAACAATTGCCATCAAGTGTGCCCTGGTAAGAGGTCATCCATGCACCCAAGCAGTAATTTGAGCAATTTAGAATCTCAGGCAGCCCAGAGAGGGAATAAATTATTGAAAAGTTTAACTTCAAATATAAAATGTATCTTTATGGCAAATTTCTCAAAGAAATAGATTTTGTCCTTTTGTATTAAATTTGACTTGTTTGTTGAATCATAAATTTTTAAATAATTTTTTACAAACACACAAAAATGTTAGTATAGTTTTTAAAAGTAGGAGATGGCCCAAAAATGGAGAATAGATACACCTGTATGTTTGATATTTTCTTTGCAGAACAATCCATAAAATAAAAAAGGAAAGAACTTTATTACTAAAGCAATATTTAGTTTTATGTTAAATTTCCCATTATTTTTTACTTCATTGTAATCAAATTAAAGCCAGTAAATAGTGTTTTACTAGCTAAAAGTATAATGTTTTTATTATTATACAGCTATTGTAAATAATACAGGCTCTATTATTGAAAAATAGTTAAAAATTTATTCTAGTACCTAGACTTCCAGTCAGATTAAATCTTTATTAGCTTGGTATCTATTTTAATCAAATGGAACTTTCTTCACCTCAGAGAATTTACTCTATGGTAGAACTTGCTATTTCTTGCCAGATGTATTCTTTTTCTTTCCTGTTAGAGCTTGAGAGTTACAGAATAGAAACCTTCTTTGAAAATATGGCCATATACCAAAATCGTGGCTAGTTGTATAAAAGTAGATGTGATTTATGCTCCTCATGGTTTGCATTCCTAAAACCACATCGGCTCTCCCTGCACTGTCTCATTTCCACTGGCTAAAATGAAGACGTCTTGACAGTGTTGTAACACCTATCTCTAGCCCACAGAAAAAAAAGCTTCTGTTCCCAGAACAGACGCTGTTCGATGAGGCACTAATAAAGTCCTATTTTCTCCTATCTTATTTAAACAAATTTTTGGGACCCACTTATCTGTATCCTAATAATATATCTTTGTATCATCAGCAGGTAAATCTGAAGTTTCCTGACTTCAAAAGTTTCTCCTTTATTTTGCTTTGGAATTGCAATTGATCATGACATTATCATTTTGATTAAGAATTAAATATAAAATATTTGAATTACTAAAATTGCTTCATATTTCAGATTACTTGCATATCAAATGCAAACCAATGTTTATAGTTTTAAAACTGAAATACACTCTTGCTAAGCAAACTTTTGGGAGAATAAGGAGATTCTAGACGTGCACATATCTTTCCACTGTGTGATTGAAATTGAGTTTAACAAGGGAGTATTTTGGACATTCAGTCTGCCAGGTCGTCATTGAACAAATATAAAGTCACAAATAATCTCCAATAGCCCTTCTAGTACCCAGAGGGCCAAGGCTGAAAGTCAGAACTAATCAGTGAAGAACAAGGTAGAACAGGAGATGATCTCACGACCCAAAAATAAATACAGAGAATGTTTTACATTTGAAAAATGCCGCAACACAATTTATAGGTTTGGGCCAGAAATCTATGATAAAAGTAATAAAATCTTACTGTCTTTATTTGCTTTTGAGATTGAAATCAATGAGGGCAGGAACCACATCTATTTCTTTTCTTTATTTTTTCCCAGTGCTTAATACAGAACTTAGGTAAAAGGAATTTACAAATGTTTGGTGAGTGGTTCAGTTTATAATGGATTTTTAAAGGCAAATGTTCCTGTTGTAGTGTAGCAATCCTATGATCCTGTCTCATTTGATCCTGCAGAGTAGGATTAGAAGAGAGTACAGAGCACACTCAAAAACATTGTGAGGCCTACAAAGTGAGGCCTCAGCTAAATTTGAAATAATGATTAAGATTGGGACATGGTGTCTGGTCCACCAAGGATGATATCAGTTGATTTAAGAATAATATAACCTGAATAACTGAAAAGATAGTCTAAGGAGATCGCAATCACATTCTTATGCATATATTATCAAAATTGAAAATAAGTATCTAATACACGTGTATACATTTTCATAGATGCATTACGCACAGTAGCCAAAAGAAAGAAATAGCATAAATATCCATCAATGGGAGAATGGAGAAACACACTCCCATGAGTACTCTTCGCATCTGCAATTGAATATTTTAAGCTACAGACGGGAATAAAGCATTGATACACGCTACAGCCTGGATAGAGCCTGAAAACACACAGTAAGTGGAATAAGACAAACACAAAAGATCAGACATTGCATGATGCTATCTATACGAAACATCCTGAACAGTTAAATTTGTATGAAAATAGTGTCAATTGGTAGTTTCCAGGGATCAAGGAAAAAAAGGAGAAAGTGCTTAATCAGTAAGGGGTTTTATTTTGGGTCAATGGAAAACATTCTAGAAATAGATGTGGCAATTGTGCAACATTGTGTACGTATTAAATGCCATCAGTTGCTCACTTTACAGGGCCTAACTTTATGTTCTGTGAATTTCATCTTGATAAACATTTTTGAAATAATAATAATAATAATAATTTTTGAAATAATAATAACCATGCCTTAGAATTTCATCCAAAGCTATCAAAGAATTTCAATCAGCTTTGGAAATCTACCATAATTTCTTGGGTTAGGAGATTTTCTGAGAATGTTTATGTCAGAGTTACGATCATCACTTCATTCCAAAGTCTGAATTCAGATTTTTATAATTAAAAAAGCTAAAATTCCCTAATGTATGAAGACTAAGGTTTGAGTAAGTGTTCCCTAAAGGGCCATGTGCTAAAGGATTGCTTCTAAGTGGTGCTATTTGGAGGTGGCAAAAGGTTGAATGGGTAGGGCATGGTGGGAGGTCTACAGATGGCCCTTGCAGGGACAGTGAAACTGATGCCTCTCCTCTCCTCTCCTCTCCTCCCCTCCCCTTCCCTCTCCCCCCTCTTCTTCCTCCTTCGCTTTCTTCTTCAGGTCTCTCTCTCTCTCAGTCTCTCTCTCTGTCTCTCGCTGAGCAAGAGGTGAGCACTTCCTCTCTGCCAAACTCCCCTCTCTGAGGTGCTGTTTCACCATACGCCTAGAGTCAATGAGGTCAACTGATCATAAAATAAAGCTTTCCTCCTTACGAGTTATTTCAGCTCTTTCTTACAGTGCTGTGAAGCTGCTCTTGAGATTGGGAAAAAAAATTGTACCAGAAATTACTGAGAGGTAGCTAAATAAGACAGAGCTAAAAAAAACCATATGTGGCCACTCTTCTGGAAATGCTATCGAGCTCACATTGTGATGAGGCTCAGGACAAGGCCTGACAGGGCTGCAGCAGATTAGGTGCTGCCCCTCCTGTGAGCAGGGCAACACTTCCCGCCTGCATTGTGCAGGTGACCGTGTCCTCTACCCCTGGGTTCCTGGGAGATTCTTCTGCTCTTATTCACATAAAGGAACTGGAAGAACTTGCTCACTTTCAAAGAGGCAGCTCATGAATTTTCATCACATGCACAGATGCAGATACGGGTCATGGGGAGTTCTGCTGAATGTCGGAAGCAGTCTCCACACCTCTGCTCCCTGAGGAGCAACGCTGGGAAAGGGGGCACTTGTAAGTTTTACATTTTCAATAAAGCTGTCGAGGTGAATTAAGCATATCGGGGTAATAGAAGCAATGTTTTGGGGTTGAAGTTTGGAAATAAACAGCTTTCTCTGTCATGAATACAATTGCATAATTATAAACCTTTTTACTAAATAATAATATACATCAGAAAAGCTCTTGGTTATTAAAGAAATTGTTATATAATTAATCTCTGAATGCCTTATAATCAAGGAGAAATGATTTCTGGTGGGGATACTCATTACCAAAGCTGCTGCATCTATTGATCAAACTATCCAAATAATTTCTTATATAAGTACAGATAGCAAAGTCTACAGGGCAAATATAATAAAAATAATAATAATAATAGCACAATAATCATAGGTTACCTTTCTTGAATGCTCATTTTGTTAAATGCTTTAACTTTCTAATATTTATAAATGGTCCGTCTATAATAAGCACACAAACTCTAGAATCAGTTTGTGCTCAGACAACAGCTCCAACCTTAGTTAACCTCTACTCCAACTTCTTCATCTATCTGTGGACCACTGTAAAAATTAACTGAGTTAATATATATAAAATGCTAAGATGACTGCTTGACATATACCAAGCACCATACAAGATTTAATGATTGTTCTTATATCTACAAGGACAACCTGGCAATCAGTTTGCTAAACTTTGATTGACATATAATAAAAAGTCAAGTTAGGGGTGGGAAATATTGAGATACCATGATTTTCTCTCTTCATCCTTTGCATTGTAGTTGTAGCTGTCCTTTAACCTGCTGCTATTGTGGATGCCCCTTGTATGACCCAACCTTCTCATGCCTCACTGCTAAAGCAGGGACAGCTCAGAAGTGTGATAAAGTAGTCATTTTAGATTAAAAGGGGACTGACCAAAACAACTCCCAGCAAAGCAAAATTCCCTGTGGTTTTTATGAGGTGTATTTTTTTCAATTGCAGATGTCATTTCCACAAATTTTCATTTTGGCATTGTCACATGTATGTGATTTGAAAGCAATATTGCACATGTGCTGGCTGTTACCATAACATTTTTTGGGGACTGCTTCACACAAATTAGGTGAGAACGTATCTTTGTAAAAGAATGTCTGTCACTGAGAATTATGGTGATGCCTAGCCAATGCCCACAGTGCAAATACAGAACGTCAACATGTATTTCTCAAGTTTTATGATTCAAGAAAAAAAAAATCTCAGGCTTGAATGGAAAAAAAAAACAAAAAAAAACCCAGCTCAATCTTCCAACTGCCACAATTATAAATGGTGGAGCTTGGACTCCATTAGTTAGCATAAGTCACATTCGAATAAAGAGGTGAACAAGCCACAGCCCACCACCATAAAATGGGTCACTGCTTTAATGAAAGAGTGCCTTGTTCTTAATTTATTTGGATCCCAAATCAAATTATTTAGCATCAGAGACTTTTTTTTAAGGATTTAACAGACCTTTTTGTTGCTTTGGAAAGACTTGCTTTTGTGCTGAGCTCTTCAACCAAATTTCTTTGTTAAGAAGACAATTAGGACATTTAGGCTTACATACCAGCTTTCTGCAAACTCTTCTATGGAATATTTTAACATGTATAATGCTGCAGTGTGTGCTTAGGATTTTGGGTTGAAGATGAAAGCCAAAATTAAAGGGAGGATTAGTTTATTATTGTGCACTCTGACAATTTTTGTGTTTCCTGAAAACTTGATTTGAAACTTGACCTGTATAACTGGAGGTTAATGCTTTTAAGTCTCAGTTCTGCCAGAAAATATTTAAAATAAAACTGTTGGCATCCCCTGTACTTGACATTTTCCTTGCAATTTCCTAGAAAGCTTTGAAAGCTTTAAGATTTCATAGGCAATGTGGCAAATAAATGTTTACTTATTGTAGAACTAAGGTGATATGAGCAAAAATATTTTGAAAGTAATTGTTTATTAATGCAATCCTGTGAAACTCTTGCCGTCTCAGTAGATTGCAGAGCATTCTGGGTGAAAGCATGCTTATTAAAATTTAGATCTACAATACAATGAAAAACCTTGCTTTCTCTTTCTGATTCTGGCGAATGTGGTAATCACTCATTGAGCTAAAAGAAAGTGGAGTTCATCTATTCTTTCCTAGACTTGCTCGAGCTCCGTGCCGGTATAATGATCCCAATGGTAGCTTCATAACCAGTATAAGATGAAGCAATTTGTTTACTTACCATCAAAGACTGTTAGCAGGGTGTGAGGTAACAGCAGAAACCTAGTCTTACAATGGTTTTTCCAATCCTGCTCCCACTCATGTACTGAAAACCCCTATAGTAGAAGCCAATGTAGCCGCAGCTAAGTTTTTGAACATTTACTACTTACCACGTGCTTTGCTTGTATTATTTCATCCAACTCTTGCAAAATTAGCAATTCCACTCCACTTCCACAGTGAAACTACATTATATTACAGCTATCAGTAGTGGGTATTTATTGAGCACTTACTATGCACTTTCATTGCTTGCATTATTTCATTTAGCCATCGTGTCAATCCTCTGGTCTGAAATTACAGGTGATTTTAGTTCATTGAGAGTTATTGGCAGACCATGGTCACTTGTACTTGCTTTTCTACCTAGTATATAAGTGGTTCATCTTGGATGGCAATTTGTAAATTAGTTGGCTAAGGAGGAGACGAAGAAAAAATAAAAGAAAGAAAAGGAAGAAAGAAAGAAGGGAGAAATGCTGATGTACCAACTGTTTGCTAGATGGAATTTTTCCAGTTTCATTCCTCTCAAATCTTGCTATTATTTTTGAGGTAGGTATATTTTATTTATTTTTCCCATGTTAAAATAGCAAAATGGAAGACTGACAAAGTTAAATAGTTCCAATAAAGTCCACATGACCCACAAGTAAATTGTCAAATACTGGATTCATATTCAAATCCCCAAGTTCATGGGTCTGGCACACTAGTGAAGCTATTACCCTACAAACAGAGCCATGGTCTTCCCATAAGGTGAGAAGCACAGCTATTTTCACAAAACCCTGTGTTGGGGAAGAAGCAATAGGAATAGGGTACACCTCTTAATGGAAACCACTTTGGCCTGGTGGGCATAGCATTCCCAGGATAGGACAGGTGTGTGCCACGTGGCAGCTCATTGAACAAGAACCAGTCCATTGGTTTTCCATGGCTTTGGCAATTAGGTTAATGCTTCTGCCCAAGAGAGGTGACAGTGGTATTGACATGTATAATATAATTATTGTATCCTCTTTTCTTCCATTTGTGTTTATTTTAATACTATTTTAGTACCATTTTAACATTTGAGATGACTTTATTTTCCTTTAATGAACAAAGGGCACAATCCGTGGAACATAAGGAGAGTTCTGGCATATAAATAAATCATGCAGTCCTTGGTTATTTAGTTTAATTTCTTTACCCTTTGGACTTTGAGCTTCCTAATAGCAGGGACTTATCTATGAGTAAATCCACAGCAGCTGGTTGATGCCCATAAATATACGTTGGTTTATGCAATTAATACAATATAGGTTTAGCAAAATACCCAGTATTTGAAAAGACCAACAGAAGAGCTATTAGACTGAGAGATGCAATAGACTAGAAAAATATTGTTTCCACATGAATTTCAGCTCATGCCTTGGACCGAACTTTCAGTCTCCCTTTCTCTACCTCTCTGATACTGTATCCTGTCATTCAAATACTTCCTTTAAGAAGGTGACTTTTGAGTTACATCTATCTTTCGTGCTGTGCCATTGAATATTCCAGGGATCACTGTGGTTCATTTTAGCCTTTATACCACAATTTCCAAGGCCAAATTTTTGTCACTTAAAATAGGGCATAATTATTTATTTTATACTTAAATCACAAAAGGTTGCTTAATATTGAGCAGACTTATAGTGTTGTCTACATAATCGTCTTAGAAGTTCAAAGCACCATAGGAAGTTGATAAATTGTTTTTGAATATAAACATAGGCATAGTCTAATATAGATTGAATTGATTCCGCTAAAACATCCACCCTGAAACACTTAAAAAGGTGATGGCTCTCTACCCTTGACTTGTCAGTACTAAGTTAAAATTAGATACTTGCTAAAAGTATGCAATATGTTTATAAAGGCTAAGGAATATATAAAAGCAATATTTAAATATTTTTAAAACATGACTGATGCAGAAGAAAAGATTTTACTTTCTCTTTAGAGTTACTGAGGCGCAAAATAAGAGTAGGGAAGTTCACCCGGCCATGTATATTTTACAGCGAACATGTCATTTTAGACATCTTGCAAACTGTACCAGAATATGGAAAGCAATCCCACTGAGCTATTGTTTGGCTTAGCTCATTTACATATTTGTGTCTATAAAATCAATCAGATCAGGGCAATTATAAAATTTATGTTTTCCTTTGTCACTGTTTGGATTGAGTCTGAAAATTCTTATCAAATATAAAAATTAAAAGAAATATGAGATATACGTTCCGCTAAAATTTCATGTATGTACATAGATATAAAATCAGATATACAAAGTTTCATATATAAAATTCAGAGATAAAATTTCATATAGAGAAACAAAGAAAGGAAGAAAGGAAGAGGGAAGATATTTGGAGAACAATTTGGGGTGTTATGTTCAAAAAATTGTAATAAGGGGTTAATGTGCTGCAGTATAAAGATATTGATACCTATCCAAAACAATGGATTCCAAGGCCAGGATCTTTCTGAGCCTATTTGCTGCCCATTTTCAGAAAGTCCGACAGCTAATTAGAACCATACATGTCTTTTCTAAAGCAATGGCAACAAACATGGATCTGTTTCCAGGAATGACTGTAAACAGCAAATAACATACACAATATACATAAAAGCATTGGGAAAACTACACCCTTTTCATAGAAAAATAGCATTTAGTGACAATGTGGCAATTATTGCTTGATTAGAACAAGCTATTGCCTTGGAAATTCAATATGATTTGAACTTGTCTCAATTTATTTTGTTCTTACTCTCTACACTGCGACAAGAGAAGCATGTTTAAAATGACATTTTCATAAAAGTCTACTTAAAATACATGTAGCTCATACTCTCCCATCGTGGCAGGCATGTGTGTGTATGTGTGTGTGTGTGTGTGTGTGTGTGTGGTATAGAGCTTAACAAAAGCAGACTTTCTTCTAAAATAGAATTTCAAAGGGATACATTTTTACAATAGTTACAATTCTCAGCCAAGATATATTTAATAATATAGATAACAAAAGAGAGGAAGAATATTGGAGTCATTATGCAAGAGAATTAGCAGAAGATTTTGTTGGAAAACTGATAAAATGGAGACTTGTCTCCTACAGCAAAGAGTCAGATCAAACTCTACCTTGAGAAAGTTTTTCAAAGTTCTGTTTCTTTACTTTTTTAAACATCTTCTGGTATATCAATCCCAGAAATATTTTGGCAGCCTAAAATTACACCATTCTGACCTTGACATTAGTATTCAACAGCACTGATGAAAGAATGACAGCTTCTCCATCCTAGTGGGTGATCTTGCAAGCTTTTACTTTACTGACTATGGAGTTTCTGTCAAATGTGCTTCCAGCTGAATGATCACATTCTTTTGAATTATGAAGTGGCTGCAAACTGTGCTAATTGGGTCCACACTGATGTCACTGATAAGGATTAAACAGCTTGGATTGTCTAGAGTCACAAATATATGTAATAGTGTTATACGTGTATATTCCTCTTAGCATAATCTATAACTAAAGCCATGCACAATTGTTTTGCTTAATTACAATGGTCATTAAAGGCATTATGATGAATGAGAAGCAAATCATGAAGAGATGAATGGAACAGCTAAGGACAACTATAATGAAAGGTTAAATATTGCGATTTAAAAAATAATCTATGAAGTATGAACAGTATGCTTGAGAGTGCAGAAAATACCAGAGAACTTTCCATCCTCACCCAGAACAGAGATGCAACAGAACTAAGATCACATGTCCAGGCGTGGAAATCATAAGAAATACTGCTTTGGACTGATGTGGCTGCTTCCTCTGGCATATTACAAAGCCTTTTCTAAATTTAAAGACACTTTCAAAAGCAAGCTTCTCAAAGCTGGGGACGGGATGAGAAGAGTTTTGTGCTGCAGCCAGTGCAGTGTCATTTGTATGTACGTGTGTATTAATTAATTACTGTCTGATGTAAGTGTAACAGCAAGTATGGGATTCTGGAAGCAGTAATGAACTTCTGCAGTGCTCTCTAACCACAAAATTACACTGATATTTTAAACCTCTAGGATCTGAATAGAATAGTTTAAAAAAAGAACATTATCAAAGTAAATTATTAAGCTATTAAAAATAAAAGTATAACAAATTGCAATGCATTATTAAGAAACAGATTTTCCTACCGAGTTGCTCCATGAATTTAACCTGGATATGTTGGATATTTTAAACAATTTTTATCAAAGAATATTTCATACAAAGAGAAATATAAGAACTGATAATTTAGAAAGTCAGGATATAGTGCAGTATCCAGGTCTTAGAAATGAAAATATTTTGCATTTTTGGTTTAAAAATAGTACAACTACAATTACAGTTGCTTTTGTGCTTTGTAACTTCAAACTTTCCCCTCATCCCAGGTACTGCCTTCCTGAATTTATCTGCCCTTCTTGTTATATTGTATTTGCATGCACACACACACACACACACACACACACACACAATCTCTGTAAGCAATGTGCGGCATTTTATGTTTTATAACTTGTACAACTGAATTTAAAGTCACAAACAATGTAACTCTAATTTTTCACCCAGTATTGAGATTCTCTCTTCATGTATGTGTGGTGTATGGATGTATGAAATTTTTGTTCCTTCATTTTTAGATTCTTCCTATACACTAATAATTCCTCACTTATTAATTTGGTTAATTAAATATGTTTAAGCATCTGTCATGTTCCATGCAACATTCTAGGTGACGAGGACATCACGGTCAATGAAGCAAACAAGAAAGCTGCCACTGTGAAGGGTGCTGCTTGGGAATAGATTCCAATGGCTGTATCCTTTAGACCAAGAATACTTTCAATATTGCTGCAAAGAACGACTTTCAATAGTATTGCCTGTATTCTTATTTGAGAGGCGAAATAAAAAGGTATAGAAATATAGGTTTGTAGTTAGGCCCATACTCTGTTTTACTACATAAATCCAAAATTGTTAAATAAAACGATTGATTTAAGGTTACTATGGCTACAAATGATTTTCCATTTTATTCACAGTCTTGCTAGACTGATCGTATCAGACTTAGCTTTTCTCTCTCTACTGGTCATGTGAAACGTAACTTTTTTCTCTGTGCTGATTTGTCAGACATAACTTTTTCCTCTAGATGGGTGTCTAATGGTGCTTCACTTGCATTTTTCTGATCACAAGTGGTATTTAGGTTGAGCATTCTGTGTGTTACCATCCCCTCTTCAATTTTTACTCGTGGATAATCTGCTCATATTTATGGCCATTTGTATATTGGATTAGTTGTCTTTTTCTTATTGATTCTTAAAAGTGTGTGAGCTCTGCAAATTATTTTTGGCTATAAGGGTTGCTTCTGCTCTTGTGTCTGGCTTACTTTTTTTTTTTTGTACCAAGAATTGAATTCAGGACCTTGTGCTTGCAGTGAAGGCATTGGCACCACTGACCTAAATCCTAAATCCCCAGCCCTGTCTTACATTTTTCTGTTTAAAAGTCTTGTCTCATAAGAAGTATTTATTTTAAGGTAATTGTATTTACCAGTGTTGACTGCTAATATTATTGTAACTATTTCCTTTTTAAAAAAAATCATCAATTGTTGTTATAGAGATATTCTGCTACATTTTCTAAGCTTATTTATTTTTACGTACATGCTTTTAATTCATCTCAAACATACCTTTTGTCTTTGACTATACTTTTGTTTCATTTTTTATTATTTGTAATGATGGTCATCACTACGGATACTCACCAGTACTGTAGTTCTTGTCTTTCTGACACCAGAGCAGAGGGCTTTTTCCCAATTCTTTTGCTTTGGCCAATGGACAAGAAGCAGAAGTTTGCATGTAACACTTGATATGATGAGGCTGAATCCAGAAAATAAATAGGGAATTGGACTTCAGCCCAGGTTTATACATAGCAAGTCTGTAAAACAAGTGGCCTTTTTCTATCTCTCCTAGTTATCCTTTGCCTCCATATCTGCAAATCCTCTCCAAGGTAAGATCTTACAGGACTTCCCTCAAGACTCCACTCTCTGGATTTAAACTCTTCACCCTCTACCCAAAAGCAAAATACAATAAAACAAACCTATCCTAAGATCTACTCTCCAAAGAATGCTTATGTTTCCCAGTTGTAATTACTAATGGGAAATTAGTACTTTTTAACTCAAAATTAGAAATGAATTAATTTTTTTTCCAGCAGTGTGTTGTGATGATAGGGTTTTAGCATGATGCTGGGTAACAATAAAACAAAGAAGTCATGAAATCTCCCAGAGAATACATTTTTAGAGAAATGACTGTAAGCAAACTTTGTTCATAAAACAGCTCTGCCACTTACTCACTGAGTGTCTTCTGATAAAGTGTTTCACCATCCTGAACCTCAGCACTCTCGTCTGTGCCATGGGGATGATGCTATTTGTATTACAGTGTTTATGTGGGGATCAAAAGTGATAATGTATGTGCTAAACGCTTAGCACACTGCCTCAAATATAGCAAGTACTCACAAGGAGGCTATATGATTCTTGTCATTGTTGCTTTTATCAATATTTGTACTAGTGATGGTAGTTTTACTTGAGGGTATTAGAAGATTTATTTTAGGGTACACTACTGACTGCTCCAGTGTCCCTAAAATCTCAAGAAGTAGACAGCCTCTTCTTTTGCTGAGAAAAATTGCTTCTTGGATTTACTTTTTTAATTTTTAGTTTTCAGAAATAATATAGGAGCTCAGAAGGAATTGGTTATTTATTAAAAGTAATTATTGCAAAGTAACCTGGCCAAAAAGTCCTTATTGGTAAAGAAATGAAGAAACCTGCAAACAAATAACATTGTCACTATCTTTTCATCCTTGACCTTAGCTGTTAACTAAAAGTTAAAACTAAGCTGGTAGATTTCTGGAAGAGTCAAACTCCCTTTTCCTAGTCTCTATTGCAAAAAAGAAATTTCCATTTACAGGTTCATTTTATATCTTTCAGAGAGAAGTGTTGGCCTGCTTGACATTCTACATAGTGAGTAGTGGGACCTGAAGAGTTAATGGAAATTTTATAAATTCAGGTTTTATATCTCTAAGTATTTTTTAAATCTCTCTCATAAAATTTTAGAAGTAAATCTACTTCAGAATAAACCACATACATTTTTTGTTTTCTTTTCTTTTTATGTTTTTTTTTCATTGAGTTTATTGGTACTTTTTAAGTATACAATACAGTTACATTTATCACTGGGATCTTGTACCTTTACATGATGTATCTTGGTTCTCAATTTTTCCCCATACCCCTCCCCTGTCCTCCCTTCACCCCCTCCACCCTCCCCTATTTACAAATACTTTAAATAAAAGACACTATCTAAACATCTCTTCTAATTTCATAGATGCATAGAAGTCAGACTATTTTTAAAGTTTGTATTATAAGATTTTTAAGTCAATAAGACAGGTATATTTATTAAAAATTAAAATAAGGAGAGTTGAAATACAAGTCAATAAAAGATGAAAGAATTTTCTAGTGATTAAATTGCAAGACAAAGGGATTAAATTCATCCTAAGAACCAGTTAATGGTGTTGATTGTACAGGTCTTATTATTCCATGAATTATTAATTCATTTTCAAATAGGGAGAGTGTGAGACTTAATTAATTTTTACAAAATGTTTGATGGCATTATTGTTCGAGGAAGCGTGGATCAATATTATTATCATTTTAATTATTCAATGTGAATATAGCTTTCTCAGTTTGGACATAATTTTTAAAATAAGTTTTTTTTTTTTAATTTTATTGAGTTTATTGGTACATTTTAGGGATACAGTACAGTTACATTCATTGTTGGGATCATGTACCTTTACATGGCAAGTCTTGATTCTCATTTTTTCCCCTTACCTCTGCCCTCCCTTCACCCCCTCCTCCCCTCCCCATCTACAAACACTTTATTTTCATCTTTTCATTCTCTCACATTTTTTTCTTTTCCCTTTTTGTTCTTCC
>NW_022900930.1:25030826-25044712 GCF_012274545.1 Fukomys damarensis
TCACCCCACAAAGAATGGCTGCTATCAAGAAATCACACAATAACAAATGTTGGCGGGGTTGTGGGGAGAAAGGAACCCTCCTCCATTGTTGGTGGGAGTGCAGACTAGTGCAACCACTATGGAAATCAATATGGAGATACCTTAAAATAAGTTTTAAGGTAAGTTTTTATATGTTGGCCGGTATTAATAAGGATTAAACACGAATCCCGAAAACTGTAAATGTCTCCACATAAATGCTAACCAACTTTAATTTTACCACCAAACGTGTTGGCCTGAACTCCCTTATGTATTTATATCATCAATTTCAGCTATAAAAGTTAATCACCTGACTATTATCCTTCTAAGAACTATCCTTTCCCACTGCTTTCTCAGGCATTACTCTATTGAATATTGGGAAATGCTTTTGAGGAAGAAAGAAGATGAGGTGCTTTGCCTTCTGGAGAAGGAAACAGCCTCAGGGAACTGTCCTGAGACTCAGAGCAAACAAGAGGTACTGAGATGAGAGCCCGCTTTTCCTGACTCTGTTTCAGTGCTTCTGCCATGGCACCATCTTGTGCTTCTTCAAGGACTTTGTCTGAGATCAGATCATCATGCTTACTGCGCTGACAGTTTAATGGCAACTTTAATTTAAGGACCGGGCAGTGTAAGCCTGTTTTTTTGTGTGTACCCTCCCCATTTGTGTGATCAAAAAGAAGTATGACATTAAATATTTGCAGCATGCTTTTCCATGTTATAAAGCATTTGGAGTAATTGATTTACATTTAATTTGGAGTCCTCAACAGGATATATAGAAACTATGACAGACAGAAATTAACCTGTATTGTTCAACATGGGAAAAGTAGGTCCAGGAATTTTCACACTGAAACCAAGTCTTTTGGAGCTAGTGATTATCACTTGTGTTTATACCAGAACAAGATAAAACAAAAATTTCTAAATCTGAAAGATCAGAAAATCTTAATACAGCACCAAATCATCCACTGTTAAAAGATTCCAGATGGCAGGGGAAAAAAGATTCCAGCGGGAGCTGGGTAGAGTATATTGCCATAAAAGATACCACAGTTAACATCACTAGTATGACAATGACATTACCTTCACTAAATTGCTGATATTATGAAGGCTTGGATCATTATACAATGAGGACTCTCCACTTCTGTTAGAATTATTTTAATCATCATGAACATTAATTCCTAGCTTCTCATTTTCTTTCATTTGTGTTAAATGGTTAGAAATTAAAATTATACACAGTACCTAAAAGGCTAGAATTGTACAGGTTATGTTTATAAGATTCACCTAAATTATGAAAATATTCTTTACAGAGTGCTAACTTCTTTCTCTAAAAATATTCATCATTGAGTTTTTCTCATTATCTTGATGAGTCAACTTAGTAACTGGATAATTTCTTAATGACATAATTGCACCTTTAAATTTTTCTATCGTAACTACAATCGCTAAATGATGCTTCTAATAGATGACTTCAAAAATTGGCCCCTTCAGAGATTGTATTGATGTGGGAACTGAGCCAGATCACTTCAGGTACCTATCATCGAAATGATACACAGAAGACTGTCTCATTGCACAGATGGGCATGCAAATAGCCAAAGAATTATGTTAAAGATTTCCCACTTTTAAAAATGTTTCTTAGGGTTTATTTTAAATAAAATAATGTGATTTCATTTTTTGCTTCACAGTAATCAAAGAATGTCAGTTAAATGTCAAAGAACTGAAAAAAACCAAATGCATTGAAGTAGAAGAAGAATAACTCTGATCAGTGTCATAAGCTTTACGGTTCCTACCCTGTGAAATCTTTGGGATGTGAGGCTTTAAGAACGATGGAAGCTTTAGCAATCCATATTTATTCATTAATGTGGCTCGTATATAGGTGAGTTTAATAGTCTTCCAGTGCCGACTCAGGCACAACACAGAATTCTGTCCGGGCTGGCATGGTGGCACATGCCTATGACCTCATCACTCTGGGAGGCTCAGGCAGGATGATATAAGCTTGACTCCAGCCTGCGAAACTTGTCAAATTGTCATACTTTGGTTTTGTAATTTGTGTTGCTTCCACTTTAGTAGGCCCTGTTTGCAAATAAAAAATTAAAAAAGCCTGGTTTGTAAAACAATACAAAGGTATAGGGATCAATTCCTAGTCCCACACACCCATTCACACCCACACACTCACACACTCACACTCACTCACTGAAATTCTTACTTTTACACAAGATTTATTATCAGAGCTACTTCCTGTAGCCTTTCAGTGACAACAATGGCCCTTCTTACCAGGGTTTTCTCCCTCCTGCAGCATAAACGTTTGTAATCATATTACCATTGGCATGTGCTCTTTAGATGATGGTAATTATAATGTCAATCAAAGACTTACTTAAAATGTTGTTGTTCAGTGTGGTTTTTCCAAGGTCAACTTTTGTGAAAAGTGGGATAGAATATGTTGGATCGCTTTGAAGACTATTGAAAGGGCTGCTGCATTAAGAACTAAAATTAATTAGAATCTTATTCATATTATTTCATCACAGTACACAGAAACACTCCTTAAAGCACATCCCTAGCTTTTGTTTTTTAATAAAACGAAACACTGCATATTTGTTAAGAGCTGCACCGTTCAAACATCAGGCCAGCAAGAAAGAGGACCTAATAATAAAAAAAGGAAAGAGTTAGTGAGAATCTGGCTGGCAGTTCGGATAGAGCAAGGGTAAATGGAATTCATGAAGGTCTTTGAGCCGAAGGTCATATCAAAAAGGACAAACAACGAAGAGATTCAGGAAAGCAGAAAGTCAGCATGAGGAAGGTGAGAAAGGAAAATCATCCTAACAGAGAGATGCAGGAAGGGGGAAGCAGGGTGCAGACACGATCAGTATCCAGCTGCCATTCAATGATTTATATAAAGAAGAATTTACTAAAGTGGGAGTAACACAGATTATAAAACCGAAGTCTGATAATTTGGGGATTTCTTTTTAGTCAAAGAATGTTTTCAAATTCCTTCTGATTTAATACAAAGTCTATCATGAGCTTTGATAGGAAGTTTAACCCATGGAGTGAATATATTCCAATTAACTAAGAGCAGATTGACTACCTTTGAAACTATGAAAAAAAAAAAAAAAAGCAAAGTACGGGCTGGGATGTAGCTCAGTGGTGCTGCCACCTGCCTCGCAAGCACAAGGTACCGAGTTCAATCCCTGGTACCAAATTAAAAATGGAAAAAAGAAAAGCAAATAAATATATTTTTCTTTGGCATTACTGGGAAAATAAGTTTCCCAAGCTATTTTATAAGAGACTCCTGAAAGACAAAGAAATGAAAACAAAACAAATCACATGATTGTGACAAATTCAGTTTATAGTGTTTGAAAAGAAAACTAGGCAGCATGCTATCAAGGTTCCAATCCTGGGTCACTCTAAGTAAAATCTCGGCCTCGTCGGTTGTTGGATGAATGACACTGAGGCAGCGAAATCACTTATTGCTTCAGTTGCTCAAATGCAAAATGTGAATAGTAATCTACCTCACTTAGTCATTGAGAGAATTAAAGAGATTAATTTCAACAAAATATTTAAACTACATTCAGCTCTTTGTAAGACTTAACAATAGCCGTGATTAATAAATTTACACTCTGAACCATATATTGGGCACCAATTCTGTTTCTTATTAGCACCTGAACACATTTAGTGTATCCTTATCTATGTATTTATACATTCACATATCTCATATGAATAAACATTGTAATAATACCTATACAATGGTACTCTGAGTATCATTCTAAAAAATGCTATTGCTTTGAGTAGGATTTACACATCTATTTTCATGTCATGATTAAATGTACCATCCTTTTCGTTTGATGGCAAAATACCTAGAAATCCCTTGCTCAAGTTATTTATTATTAGTGTTCTGAGCAATTCTAAAGACCACAGTTCCAGTTCCTAAGCAAGTTCTTGGTATGAGAATATTAAATTTAAGTAGCACAATATGGTCAGGAGAGATAAAAGGGAGAACATTGCTTCAGGCCCTCTTAATTCATTTTTCCTTTGAATTAAATCCTTCAGTCAGAAAGTAGAAGATGGGAGAGTCTGGTCATTCTCAGTTGTAATGTCAACCAGTTAAAAGGACCCCATATAGCACTGCTTTCTAAAACTGCAGAAATCTTCATGGATCCTACTCAACATCGGTGACTAAAATTCTGATGTGTCATTTTATTCACTGGGATGACATTTGATAAAATCTGGAGGTTTCTGTTAGGTAACATCTATTTTATTTTCAATATAACTGCCTTCCTAATGACAACATGAAGTTCTGTTGATATGAACTAGAAGAGGCTGTGTCCACGAATTTTTGGGGTAATGTCAGGCATTTATTTTGTTGGATACACAGTGAGGATATAATATATTCATTGTACTAAGCCATTCTACTACTAGGATCTCCAGGTAAGTATCTGCTGTAGGTGTCTTAGTTAATGTTTAATTACTTGGTGGTCAATTGCCATAAATCTGTAAGATGTGATAAAATGATAAGATGGGAAAACTTCATGTGAGCAGCAAAGCATCTTTAAATTTCAAATGGAGAAGCAAAAGCATGTTGATAGGAACTAAAAGAGAATCCAAAGTGATTGTAGGAAAAAAATCAAAATAAGAGATGAATGAATTCATAGTATAAGACACACATGTGTAAATACCGAATAGTTTCTCTGGTGTGAAAAACTAAAAGTGTAAATAAGATCCAAATTGTATAATTGATAATGTGAAAGAGGAAGAAAATGTGTAGGGGAAGTGGGAAGTGTAGGAGAAAGGTAATAAGAGAGAAGAAAAAAAATATGAAAAAGGGAAAAATGGAAACAAAGGCTGAAGGGAGGGCAGGAGTATGGGGAAAAAATGAGAACCAAGATCTGTCATGTAGAGGTACAAGATCCCAATGATGAATGTATCTGTACTGTATACCTAAAATGTACCAATAAACTCAATGAGAGAGAAAAAAAAAGAAATAGTATATAGTAGTGCCACACAGCAATTAAGCAGAAAGTATTCCATTAAAAATAATTGCACTGGCAAACCACTGAATCATCTATTTTCATCTATTTTTTCAAGACATGAGGAAAACAGAGTTAGTACTATTCATGTGCTTCAGTAGGAAAAAGCTATGGAATGCTCTATTATATAATTTCAGAGACTGATAAAGTAGTTAGCTAAGCAACTGAGAGGTGTTCTCAGTAGCCATGACTGCCTGACTCATTTCTCTCCCCGTGAACTGGCTCATATTTCATCACTGATGTTGGAGAAGTGCCTGCTAGAATAGAACTGTCACCTCACAGAAGTGAGTGTGGATGTCAGCTGTGACCGTGATGGCTCTGATCTCACTCTGTCACAGATAGTCTTTATAAGCCAGGCATGTCAGAGCTATAAACTGATGAGGTAAGTAATAATTAAGGCTAAATGGATCTTGTTAATTCAGCAACTCTTTAAAATAATTGAACATGAATAAAATGGCAAATTATAATCAAAGTCCTTTGGGAAAACATTTGAAAGCCACATAATATAACATTATTTCATCATAACAAATACTTTCATAATTAATATTAAATGATAAACTAATGACTAACTTCTTATTATAGTTCAAATTTTCATGCCAGCAAAGAGATGCTCAAGTATTTGACATTGGATTGAAGGGTGGGGGCAAAGAGGATGGAGAACAGAACCCATCATTTTTTTATTGAGTTTATTGGTACAATCTAGGGATACAGTACAGTTACATTCATAACTGGGATCCTTCACCTTTACATGATAGGTCTTGGTTCTCATTTTTCCCCTTATCCCTGCCCTCCCTTCACCCCCTCCTCCCCTCCTCATTTACAAACACTTTATTTCCATTTTTTCATTTTCTCATATTTTTTGCCTCTCCCTTATAACCTTTCCCCCATGCTTCCCACTTTCCCTACACCTTTACCCTTTATTTCCTATTTCACATTATTAATTATCTCATTAGGATCCTGTGTACTATTATAGTTTTTCACACCAGAGAAACTATTCGGTATTTCAGTTAAAGATATCTCTGTATGAACATTAAAAGTGGGGAATCCTAAAATAAAAACAAAAAGGAAAGTAAAAGAGAAAAGGAAATGAAGTAAGATTAAAATAATCCTTAATTCTGAAGACAAAAATGGTCCCTTAACATATTTAAATTGCTTCTTGCTCTTGTAGTCTTATTCTTTTTTTCATTATTTAGAGAATATTTTATTAGTTTCTGTAATCAAACCCACGTAGATATGACCTTACATATTTATATTTAGTACAATGCGTTACCCCTGTACAAATGGAAAAAAAATAAAAGTAAAAAAAATTAACATTTCTAGACCAATACGGCTGTCCATTTCTGCACAATGCCAACTCAACACAGTAAATTGGGATAAATTTTTCCAAAGTTGAAAGCACCGTTGAAGTTTCCCAAAATTCAATATATATATATACTAATAATAGCAGTATGTTATGCATCAATAGCAGCAACAGCTTTTCCAGGTTCTGCAGTCATCTGAACAAAATTATAGACATTTAGCCCATTCCATTAAAGAAAAAAAAAAGAAGAAAATAATATAATCCAAAAAACAGCAAAGTTCTGTTGCTGTTGTGGTACCTGGCACCATTTTTTAATTAGCATCTTAATCATCATCTGGAAAGAGAACATTCTAAAGTAGTATCATTAAATATAGATCTGATAAAGCACGACCACTACTATGTATCATAAAGCAGGTACAAGATATTTTACATTCACAGAGCTATGATACAGTACCATCCTACATCAATAATACTAGAACCCATCATTTTGTATTGCAATCTTTACAACTCAGCATTTTTCCTTTTGAATTGCTTTGTTGGCTTATTCAGTATTTGGATGAGGACATATTCCATTATACTATGATGTTGGAAAAGAACAGCAATGATGGTAATCGTCTACTGAAGTGAATTCTAAGGACTTAGAGCCCAAAGTATACAGGAGGCAATAACATGTTTGCTTTAAGAGCTTTTGAGTTGTAAGTAGTGACCTTTGTGTTTCCAATAATGCCTGATAATTGAATGTAGACACTGCATATTGGAAAATAAGGTACTTGTAAGGGGAGGATCATATTCAACTAGCCCTTGTAATTGGGGGGGCACAGTTTATTTGAGATTGTATGCCCTGCCTCAAAGAATCTCAATAATCATAAGCAGCGGGGGATCCCCACTTTCCATAGTGAGGGGCAGTGCAAATCTTGCCACAGGTCATACAGTGAAGAAATAAAGAAACACACCTAAGCAGAGGGTTTCCACATGATATTACCCCTGGGAAAATGGGTGGTAACATCAGACTTGTACTCCTGGAATGAAAATCTGTAATGGTAACAGTGTGTTTTGAAATTGATTAATCTAACAACAAGTTGGTAGAGGATGGTGATTTGTCTTTTCTCATCAGCTTTACAAGTTTAATGGAAAAGATGTAATTTTCCATGGCAAGTGTGTTGTGCTGTTTTTGTGTATGATATGACAGGATCTTTACTACATTTAGCTGGCTATTCTGTACATAGTGTTTGATCAATGGGTTTCTCCTGAGGTTTTACTAAAACAGACTACAATTTCCTAACTAGACCTAAAAAGAACATGACATCATGTTTTGTTTTTTTTTTAAATTAAGTTTATTGGTACAATCTAGGTATACAATACAGTTACATTCATCATTGGGATCTTGTACCTTTACATAATAGGTCTTAAATCTCATTTTGTCCCCTTGTCCCTGCCCTCCCTTCACCCCCTCATCATGTTTTTTAAAGAGCATAATCACTAATGGTGTTAAGCTAAGCAGAGAGGCACAAACTAAAAAACTGAATTGTAAAAACAAATGCAAAAGTAAAGCTTAGTATGAATGGGTAGTTTGGAGGATCTCAGGAAAGTATGGAGGCTGCTCAGCTATTCTGTGTCAAAAGGATGAATTTCTTTTTCCTATCTGTATAAGAGCAAAGATGATTCCAGTTCTTCAAAGTGTAAACTGACAGTGTACAATGATTTGTTTGTTTAATGACTATGATTTGCCACTTCCCTGTGAGTCGTTTGTTACCATGACATTTTTAGGTCAAGAGTAGTGAGCCTCAGTTCAAATACAGGTCGCTGTCCCTCAGTGAACTGCGTCGATGGAGCTTACCTATTCAGCAATTTTAAACCTCAAGATACTAATGGTAGTTTCAGCCCTGTGTCTCATATTCCATCCACATCTTTTTTGCTGAATGTACTTTGTATTTTTCCTTTACTCTGGGGCGACAAATGGTCTGGCTTTCATTTAGACAGAATGGCTGTAGTGCATGCAAGTTCATGTTAAGATAACTTTTTTCAACTCTGCTCTCTATTTTCCAATTTGAAAAAAAAATCAACAAAAGCGTTCTATCTGCAAGTCTCATTTACCTGGGTTCTGGAGGAGAAAATCCCTAAAGATAATGAAAGGTTGTGGAAAATTTGACAGAAGCCTGAATTCTGCTATGTAACTAGACTTGGTGAGAAGCTTTATAAATGACAATTTAGACTTAAGCTTATATCTTCTTTCCCTGAGTGCTCCTTTGGCTCTGGAGCTAATCATTATAACCCCACATCATTCTTCCACATTCTTTTGATTGTCTAGCTCTACTGTTTTTATAGGATCTTTGACCTCCTCTGCAGTATCCTCAGCTAATTGGACCATAGTTTTGAGCTGTTAACTCTACACCATAGGTGGTTGTGCTTTTAAGAACACAATGTCATGATTTGGGGGTACAGTTAGCAATTCATATTCTGCCTTACTCAAACCCAAGGAGAAATCCATGTGAGCAAATAGTTTGCATAGAATGGCTAACAAAACATAGTCGTAAAATCGCCATAGATGAATGAGTGTACTCCTCATAAGAGATCAGTAAATAAAATAAAAGGGCACACACACTTGTTGTGGAAAATCATATTCACATCAAATTACATCAAATTTTAAAAGCAGCTAAAGAGAAAGACTTTTTATCAATAGTATATGGAAATGTTTAGCATACTGAAAAATTTCCCACATCCTGGGTATATATTTTGAAATAATTTTATTAAACAATAACAAAATTAGAATCCCCTTATGTAGTCATACAAAATGAATAGATATTGCTCAAAAAATACATAAATGTCTAGAGAAGACACATATTAAAGCATTCCAACAAAACGTAGAACAGTTTATATTTTAGTAATTACCTACAAAGGAATAACTGCGTGTGACAGGAGCTACAAAAGCATAGTATGTGGTGTTCAGAGTAAAAAAGCTCTAGGCCTTGGAGAAAGTATAGACATTAGTACAACACACACACACACACACACACACACACACACACACCAAAGAATGTCAAACTTACTATAAACCAAGTATTATTTCTAGAATGCTAAAATACCTAATGAGGAAAGCAGGTAGGTAATGCAATCATATCAATATCTTCTATGCATTTTTTTTTTGCACTCCAACTTATCTAATTCCTTTTGTCTCTTGGTGGGAACACAAATACTCCAATGACTGACTCTCTGCCTTCTCCCTGCCACTTTTCCTGTCTCTGTCTCTTTCTTTCATTTTTCCTTTCACAAATTCTTCAACAATTCAACAAAATTTTAGACAAGGCACAATCTCAGAGAAAAGCTTATCCATCACTCTTTAATGGGCAAATGAGAAATGAAAGTCAGATAGGATGAGCAGCTTGCTCGTGATTCCACAAGCAATAAAGATCCCATACATGTGTCTTCTGCCTTCTAGGACATTGTTCTTTTTCTATACCATGCCAACCAAATGCTTTAATTTATCATGGGTTTTCTATTTATTCCTCCAAGAAACACTCAAGTCACACTCTGTCCCATTAGAAATTTATGTATTTCCTCCAAGAGCCCCTTGAGTTTTACTCTCTGTAGTAGGATCGTCAGACAAATGATATCAGTTTGAACTTTGTCACATCAGGATGTCTATGGCAAGGCAGCTAACCAGATTTTTATTTCAATTATCTACGTCATCATTCTTTCAGTAAACATTTATTGAATACCTAGTGTATACCAGATACAGTTTTAACTATTAGGCATAGAGCAAAGGACAAGAATGTTGTCTCCATGGATCATACCATCTCACAGGAGAGACAGACAGCACACAGCATACTACATAGATGGATGACAGATGATAGATGATTGGTAGATAGATAGATAGATAGATAGATAGATAGATAGATAGATAGACAATGGTAGATGAAAAGTGATGAATAATGTAAATAGAAAGAAAGGACATCAAATGGTAGTAACTTGACAACTCTGGAGAAAAATAAAGAAGGGAATAGATCAGAAAGTGTGAGCAGTGGGACTGCAATTGTATTTGGGTGATTAGACAAGACCTTAGTGAGAGGGATCTGGGAAAACAAATGTAAAAAGTATAAGAGGCATTTTAAGATCTCACAGAGGATGTTCTAGGCAAAAGGCAACAAAACCCTTGAGGCTTCGTATGTTGATGTACTTAATATGTTCTAAGAATGACAGTTATTGTGACCTTTTAGAGAGGAGTCTCCAGGCTGCCATCCAAAACCCACTCATTTATCACGGAGTGCCAACACTGAAAGTCAGCCTGGATACTGAGGTCTTTCAGCTTAGAAAAAAACAAAACAAAAGCCCCATACATTAACATTTTTTGTCTTAAAAGTAAATCATCATGCATGCCATAGTTCACTGCCACTGGCCTAGGATGTCCAAACAGTAGGATCCAAGAGAAAGAGGGAGAATTGCAGGACATTTGGTGAGAAACAGATGTTAGAAAGAGGAGATGTGTAGATCCCTTAGAACCTTATAGACCATAGTAAAGAGTTTGCCTCCTTCCAAGAAACTGGGATATTATTTGCAAGTTCTTGACAGAGATGTCACATGATATGACTTAAATTTTAATGAGGATGCTTGAGCTACTGGGGAGTAGACTGAAACATGTAAAGAAAAACATCGTGTTACAAGGCTATTGCAGGGCCAGGGATTTAGCTCAGTGGAGCTACAGCTACCTCATAGCTTTAAGGTTCTGAGTTCGATTCCCAGTACCAAAAAATTGAAAAGAAAAGAAACAAAAGGCTATTGCAGCCCAAGCAAAAATCAGTGGCAACTTGGTGATAGAGATGGAAATGTTTTAAAGTCTTAGGATGCTGGATCCATTTTGAAATTAGAGCCTACAGGACTAGCTGGGGGCAAGGATTTGGTATGTGAATCAGAAGAGTCAGAGATCCTTATTCGCCTTCTAACTTGATGCATCAAGTAGATGACTGAAATCATGAATCTGGAGTTCAGGGGAGAGTTTTGGATTCAAAGTGGAAAACTGGGAGCTATCAGGTTAAACGCAATTTAATGCTGTGAGACTGGATACGCTCACACAGAGTGGTGTAACTTAGAGAAGGAATCTGGGGACTGAGTTCTAACACATTCAATGGTTGAATTATCAGAAGCCCATAGAAAGAAACAAGTAAATGGAAAAGAAAGAGCTAAAATGTAAGAGGAAAGGCATGAGTGGATAATGTCCAGAGTAACGAGTACATAAAATACTAAGAGAAAGAGAAATTGACCACTTGTATCAAATGTTGCTCATAGAGTTTGAAAAAACAAGGCTGCCCAATTTTTCAGAGAAGTAGGTATTAGTGTATTAGTGATGGCACAGAAGGGTCTGAGGGAGGGCAGGGTTGATGGTTTTTGTATTCAATATAAAAGCATGGGGACTGGAGGCAGGGTTGGAAGAAATTACTTCTTGTACCCCTACTACTGTAGTTGAGGAAGAAGGGGTACTTAGAGGGGCTGAGACTTAACTAGGTTTTAAATTTTGAACACAATTTTGACACATATATATCCTGGGAAGAGTAGCACGTCAGCAAAATTGAGCTGCTTGGGAAAAACATTTCCTGGTGGGAAGCACAAGACACACTCGATGATGGCACCGGTATAAATCATATGTCGAAGAGGAGGCCTGGCTGCAGAGTCGAAGGACCTGAGCCAGAGAGAAGGCCAAACTGTGGAGCCCTGGGTCTGTCCTACGTGTGCAGGTCTGGCCATGACTACTTTCAAACAGGGGGATACAACCGCTCCCTGGAATCCATCTCTAGGGGGAGTTGAGACAAAGCAATTGTGCATTAAGGAAGGGTCAGTTGAATTAAATAATAAGAAGCAAAGATTGGACAAGATGTTTTGGATGTTTGACTGGATGTGCTAAACTTTAATGCACAGTGTGAGAAGGTATGGAATTTTGGTCATGTCACTAACTGATGTAGCAAATAGAACTTGTGAACAACGGATCTGGGTCAGAAATAGATGATCACTCGACATGGAGAAGAGAGCCTGGTTCCCTTGCATGTGCACCTCCACAACTGCAAATCCGCATGTGCCAGAGGGAGAATTCGGCCCGTGCTTCTGACAAGACTTCTGCCATTCATTTTCTCTTCTCTCGCTCATGTTGTCACCACGAGCTTCATCGTACAGAAAAATGATGAATTGGATTCTGAGATCCATCAAATTGCAGTGATTCACTATTTTGGCTATAATGACAAAGACTTCAGTGTTGGCCAATGAATTTGAGGTATTACCAAAAATCTGTGAACAAGAGTTAAAAAGGGACGTAGAAAAATGTCTAATTGACCTTTTAAGAGTGGTCAAAGTGTACTGTGCAGATTAAGCAGCACACACTTAGAAGAGTTTAAATTAGCTCTTGGCTCTGGAAAAGAAGCTTGTTACAGTGTGGACTGGAGAAGTGTTGATGCCTGGCACCTAGGCACAGACTGAGAGCCACCAGTGGCACGCAGCCACCCTTGCCTTCCAAGGTCTGCAGTCTGTGCCATTGTACACAGAGAGGTGCACAGCTCCACCTTGAGAAGCAACGCCTAGATCTTTACACCCAAACTCATACAAGCTAGAAAGAGAATTAGGCTGAAGTGCTTAACAAAAGCTTTCAGATTTGAAGATCCAGTGGCCTCCTATCTTACTCATTTTTCATCTGTCCAACACCACGCCAGATCTTTCTGCTAACTCCAGTGGAGTCTGTGTCCTTGGCGGACTCATGCCTGGAACGTAAGAGGTGTCCAACAAATATTTGTAGTCCCCTGAGCAGATTACTCATAGAGGTTTGAAACTGAGAGCAAAATAATTTGCTACTTCTCATATATATTTTGTTCAATGTTAGAGAGAAATAACATATTAAAAGCAAGGAGATATGGACAACTACTTAATTATATGTATAATGCTTGGCAAAATATATGTAGGAAATGAACAATAGATTAATAAGTTCCCAGACAAGAGAGGGAATTCTTTTTCAGTAAACACACAAACACCTACACCCAAGCACAGGTGTAGACACGTGTTTATTTCTTAACTTGACCCGACCTTTAAGTATAATTTCAAAATTGACAGGATTTTTTCCTATCTCCCCTAAGGCTGTGCTCCGTCCTTTAAGTCATATGCTTGCCCTTACTAAGCACAATGATCGAGACTGAGAATTAGCTCCTTTCAGCATATCTAAACATTTCTTTGTTTATCTTACACTACATTTATGAAAACAGCTATTGCCATTGCTGGGTTCTACCCTTTCCTATTTCAATTTTGCATTTTTACTTCTAAGTCAGGGCACAATGTAACAAAAGACTTACAAGTAATTTTACAGACAGGGACTGCTGTGCAGATAAACATGGGTGTGCGGGTGATGTGCAGCGGGTAGCTGTGTGTGTCAGGAGGATTCAAGGACTAATGAGCACAAGTACTCTAAGGGTAAAATTTGTGCGTCGTTGTGAAGTAAATATAAATTCTAATGGGGAGTTGTAAGATAGAGGCAATGTATAACGTGCTGCATGCATAACTGCAAATAATACATATGGATTTATATTTATATATAT